>NW_005196666.1:0-1379 GCF_000372725.1 Emiliania huxleyi CCMP1516 | reverse complement strand
CTCGCCAAGGGCGACAACAAGCGCAACTTCTGGTGCTTCTCGGACTGATCTGAGCAAGGTGCGCAGAGGATGTGGTGAGTGGAGCTGACGGTGAGGTGCACGTGTGGGCTTACGGTTTGCCCCCGTACGAGTAGTATTGGAACCGACCGAGCATCGTGTTTGAGTGAGTGCGATTCGGTATGCCCAGTAAGCCGTGGGGGGGGATGTCGCCGAGAAGGGATATCGCGTTTCTTTTCCTCGTGGTGTACCTGTGTTAGTGCCAGTGCGAGCCAGTCCCGTGCCCAGTGTTGTGCGAGGGAGCTCGGTTGTAAAATTCTTTTCCTCGATGTCCACCCCGCCGCGCCGCAGGCGCAGCTCGCGCCGCCTCGCCTCCGCCGCCCCAGACCCCGAGACCGAGACCCGCGACGCTCCCTCGCCAAGCACGCCGCCGCCCGCCCGGCTCCTCGACCTCCCCAGGGAGCGGTCGTTACAGTACACTTCTCTATACGAGACTCTACGGCTACACACAGAGAGAACTCTCAGATTACAGATAACAGACCTGAGTTGCCGTCTCGCCTCGCCCTGCACAGTTCCGCACACAGGCTTCACACGCCGGCGGGGAAAGGCGGCGGCGCGTCCTCCTCGTCGCTGCTGCTCTCCCCGGCGGCCGCTTCGTTGTACCGCGCCGCCTCCGCCCATTGCCACGGCTCGACGCTGCGGCCGAGGGCGCGGTCGGTCAGCGAGGCGTCGTCGTCGGCGCGCGAGAGCGGGAAGGAAGCGTAGACTGCCCACGGAGAGGTGAAGAGGTACCTGTGTTGTGGTGTCATGGGCGTGAGCACGGGACCAGCGGGGTCGGAGCATCGCGTGCACACGAATGCTGACGAGGGAGTCTCGAGCGTGCTAGATCTCGTCCGAATCCCCCGCGTCTGGGAGCGCACCCCCAGCTCGGCGGATGCCGCACCAGCCGCTCGGCGGGGAAGGCGCCAAGCTGCGCGTGTGACACCCGCAGCAGCGAGCCGCCCTCCAGCCGCCACCGCATCAGCCCGTCCCACGCCTCCTCCTCCCAGCGGACAGCGCCTGCAGGGCATGCCGCGGACATGTCGTGGGCGTGTCTCCCGCGTCTCCCTCCCCTCTGAGCGGGCGCGGCGCCGTCGGGCTCAAAGCGGAGCGTGCGCGCGCGGCCGCCCTGCCAGTACGGGTCGCTCCCTGTCCAGTGCTCCCCAGCGGCGCGCTTGAAGCGAAAGTGCCACGTCAGCTCGCACAGCAGCGACGGGTCAATGTGCCGCGCCTCCGACTCGGCGAGCGAGCGGCGGAGTGCGCTCCTGCCGTGCTGCCGCCGCTGCGCGCGGCAAGCCTCGGAGACGTGCCGGCCCTCCCACACTCGCTCCGCAAGAGACGCC
>NW_005196667.1:0-1379 GCF_000372725.1 Emiliania huxleyi CCMP1516 | reverse complement strand
GAACTGGCGCCATCTTCTCCTTCGGAGACGACTGGCGACTTGGGAGTTACGCGCGTCAGGGGGGGGAGTGGGGAGAGTGGAGACCGCCTGCACGGCCGTCGTACGAGCAGGCGCTCGGCCATCCATATGATGTGGAGCACACGCAGTACTAGGGAGGCAGCGCCTGGAGATCGCGATCCGGGACGACTGAGGGTGGCAGGTGTTCGTTAAGGGCGGCTACCCGCACGGCCATCGTGTAAAAGTCATGGTTTGGACGGGACGAGCGCGCATGGGCAAATTATTGTGATACTTCCACCAGTCGCGTGAGCCCGCCTCTCTGCCCGTACTTGAAGATGAAATTATGAATGTCCATGTCCCCGCGGTCCTGACGTTGCGCTTTCCTTGGCAACAAGTCTATGGAGTATGGTAACAACTCCGTCCCATGCGCGCGACTGCGGTCTGCGGACTGGTCGCGCGGGGGGACTGGGTCTCCCGCGCGGCACTCTCGACTCCGCACGACTATCGCTTGCTTATTAACCTAGCTGCTTACGGCTTAAATAAATAAATAAAACGGACACCTCTACTAGGAGATGGGTAAAAAGGAACAGGTCCCCGCCCTGCGGTCTTTGTGCAGGGTTCTTTGTGGGTGTGGTCGGCGACTGGCCGGGGTCTTTATTTTGAATTTTCGCTCCAGAGCCCTTTTTTTAGACTTTCCCACCTTTTTAGACTCCAAGGTGGGCTGGACTCTGCACACTGCAGCTGCTCTGCAGCTGCCAGCTCGCACGTCGCAGAGATTCTCTCCCGACAAACGCGCTCGAGCCATCTAGGCATAGCGCGGCCAAGAGCCGTAGGGGGGTGCCGCATTCAGTGCATTGTACAGAAAGATCAAGGCGATGCCCGCGCCAAGCGCCTGGGCAGAAGCGGCTCGCCCCCCCCCCCCCCCACACACACAATCGACAGCGCGGCCCCCAAGCAGTGCGGCGCTCGCCGTTGAGCGTCATGCCCAAAACACGCGGTGGGCGGACGCGACGGGGCGCTTGCAGATGGGGCAGTCGTAGGCGTGGGCGAGTTGCCTACCCGCCGGGCGGCGCGGGCGGGTCGGGGCGCGCGGGGCCCGCGGCGGCGCGGCGCGCGAAAGCTGGCGCGCAAAGTCCCGGCGGCCTGCGCCGCCTGCGAGGCGTGGCGGCGCAAGCTGTCGACGCAATCGGCGCAACAAGCGGCGTGGCCGCACGGCAAGAAGACGGCGGAACGGGGGGCCGCCATGCAGACCACGCACGTCCTCGCGCGCCTCGCCGCCTCCTCTCTCGCCTGGCGGATCGCGGTCAGCGCGGCGAGCGAACCGCGCTCGAGCGCCTCGAGCGCCTCGGCAGACAGGCCGCGCAGCGCGCCCTCCTCGCCCC
>NW_005196668.1:0-1380 GCF_000372725.1 Emiliania huxleyi CCMP1516 | reverse complement strand
TCACTTGTGCTGCGGCTTGTGTGAGCGACACTGCTCGGCGACTGCCGGCACACTGTGAGACCATGGGTGTGAGGTAAAACCACGCTACCAGCGCTTGGTCACATCGGCCCTGAGGTCAGATCCTTCTACTCTGTTGATGACAACACTTGTCTACTCGCTGGAGCCGAGCAGGAGGGCCCGGCGCACAACCCCTGGTCAACTCACCCTCCACACCCCGTCATGGTGACGCCCAGCGAGGGGCGTGCCTCTCCACCGACGGTGGCGTGGAGCACTAGAGGTCTGGAGTTTCTGACTCAGTCACTGGAGTGTGGGAGAGAGCACCACTTGGACGGCCTCGGCGTCTTTGGAGCGAGTGACTGCAGTCTGGGCCAGAGTTGCGGCGCTGGCTGTGGTCTGTGGACAGCATTGAGCAGTGGAGAGCGTGACCGTCGCGCACCGTCCGCGTGAGTGCCCAGAGCCAGAGCTAGCGCCAGAGACGAGTGCAGGGGGTGTCATTCTTATCACAAGACATTACTACTCTTATTTAGTCTCTGATCAAGTCATCAATATCGGGCTGCGGGCTAGAGAGCCCTGCCTGACCCTTCTTGGGAGGTGCGCATTCGCACGACCAGGGATACGGCTCCGACGGCGACGCGTGAGACGTCGTCGTGACGCTGACGGCGTCACGCTCACGCGTCACGGGCCGGGTAACACGGCCTACACGGGGCGCTGCGATGTGTGTGTATATACTCTTTTTTGGTTTCTCGGTTTTCTCGTGTGGATATACTCAAGCAAGAGGTTCATTCATCACGGGTAGTGCACATGTGAGTCACTGGGGATATCGCGCGGCAACACAGGGTCTGATATAGATGTGTGTTGTGGGCCGAGAGCGCCAGAGACGGCTAGACTAATGGAAGCAGAGGCCCGACATGCAGGGGGCTTCGCAGCACTGGGACTGGACTGTGTACAGGAAATCAACATCGCGGTGGCGCGGGTGCAAGCGGAGGAGTGGGGCGGGCGGCACGCGCGCGGAAACAGAGTTCGGCATGCAGACGCGAGGAGAGGCGAGAGAGCAAGCATGGTGGGCGGCACCGGGGCGGCGCCTCCTTCCTAAGGAGGCGGGTCTTTCCCCGGGCGCCATCACATTGGCGCGCGGGCGCCATCACGTTGGCGCGCGGCAGCGAATCAGAGGGCGGACTCCACGAGGGCGGGCGGAGGGGGAGGGGGACGGGGCGGAGGGAGGGGGCACCTAGGCCGCGCCGCACCCGCCCGCAGAGCGGCTGCCGCGCAGATAGCAGGCGAGGCGCGCCTTGTAGCAGTCGAGGAAGGCGGCCTCGCGCTGCGCGGCCGCCGCCGCCTCCTCGGTGGACGGCCGCTTCTGGCCTCGCCGCTCGCAGCGCA
>NW_005196669.1:0-1380 GCF_000372725.1 Emiliania huxleyi CCMP1516 | reverse complement strand
TGGAAGGCGCGCCTCTCTCGGCAGCGCCACGCTTTGGCGGCATGCGAGTCGTGAAAGGAGCGGAGAACGGCGCTTTCGCTTCGCTGGTTTGACAGCTTGTATTACTGGGCAACCCTGTCGTGCAAAAAGAATTTTGAGGGGCGAGAGATCCCTCCCTTGGGTTGTCTGTTTTCTTTCTTTCTTTTTACGAGAGCAAGAGTCGAACGGGAGGCGCCTAAATCAAAAGACCCGGCGACATCCTTGAGACGCGCGAGAGCAACCTCCTTAAAGGCAATGTAGTCTAGATTTGGATCGCTCGCCGAAGAGGAGTACGACGAACTACAGTACGACAAAATTGAAAATAGCGCCCGTGATTGCCTGCACGCTGCCAGCACTGACAGACTCCATACCCGAAAGAAAGAGAGGGGAGCTTGGGGTTGCAGGAGAGGTGACGAGGGAACTACAGGAGTGGGGAAGGGCCGGCCGGCAGCTTCGATTGCCATACAGCCATGGGTGCGAGACAACGACATCGACAAGACCAAGGCACGGGCAGAGGAGCGAGAGAAGAACATAGGCTGAGGGAGGGTGTAGAGGATGTAGAGTGTAGAGCGCTGTAGAGCTGTAGAGATGTAGAGCGCTCTGGAGCGCTGTAGAGCTGTAGAGCTCTACATCGGCTGCGTGACGAGGCGGGTGCGTTGTAGAGCGATGTAGAGCGCGATTTTGCTGTAGAGTTTGTTGTAGAGGCTCTACAGCCAAACCGCCGGGAAGGCAGTGACTCAAAGAGGTCGAGTCGCACTAATGGGGTGTCTCCGAGCTTACTGGAGCTCTGATGGACGGCCCTGACTATCACTGACACACAGAGACGGTCACTCTGACGGCACACAACACCCTATAACTGCGTCATGACCAGCCTGCCATGCGTCGCCGGTGCCGCATTCGTCGCTGTGCTTCTTTAGCAGGCGGTGGACTATCGGCTGCGAGGACGGTCGCATTTGCGCGAGGCGAGGCGAGCATTCAGACGCGTTGCATGCGCCATGACTCGCGCCAGCGCGTGCGGGAGCTCCTGGCTGAGCGTTGAGTCCAGGCGAGTTGCGCTGGCCACGATCGCTACGCCAAGCCGAGCTGACGCGCCGAGGCGCCGGCCAGTCGCAGCCGTGAGGCATGCCACAGCAGCAGAGGCACCTCCCACCCATTGGGCGGGCAGACAGAAGGCCAGGGCAGCACTGGTAAGTGCAACGCGCCTCATGTCGGAGAGCGACCGTGCCTCGTTCGCCGCTTATGATGCACAGTTTGTTTGCGAGATTTCACGTTGTAGAGCGCCCCTACATCCCTCTACAACGCACCCCGCCTCTCACGCGGCGGATGTTAAGCTCTACAGCTCTACCGCGCTCTCCAGCTCTA
>NW_005196670.1:0-1380 GCF_000372725.1 Emiliania huxleyi CCMP1516 | reverse complement strand
TGCACCTCCCCACCTCCGCGCAGCCGCCGGCGTCGCTTGGCGAGGACGGCGAGGAGCGACCTGTGCCGGGGGCCGCTGCCTGCTCGGCGAGGCCATCCTACTCGAGAAGGCCGTCGAGCTCTTCACGGGAGGGGCAGAGCGCCTCCGCCGCCGTCCGGCATGCCACCGCTCTCGCCCTCGCCTCCATCAGCGCCGCCCCCGTCGCCGCAGCCCTCGCCGCCGCCTCCCACAATTCCACCGCTGCCGCCGCCACCCTCGCCGCCGCCCTCGCCGCCGCCCTCGCCGCCGCCACCATCGTCACCGCCCTCGCCACCGCCGCCCTCGTCTCGACCCTCGCCGGCGCCACCCTCGCCGCCGCCCTCGCCGCCGCCCTCGCCGCCGCTCGACTGCCCGTGCCTCACCGCCTACCCGGCCGGCGTCAGCCTCCACCGCCATCGTCATCGCCGCCACCGTGCGGACGGCGTGAGCCTCGCGTACCCCGGCACGTACGGCCTCCACGGGTGCGACCCGCACGACAGCGGGCTCGAGCCGCCCTGCAACTCGACCGGCTACCCCGTCCGGTGCGAGCACGAGTGGTGCTGCGTCGACCCGGCCGCGTGCAGCACCGAGTACAGCACGACCGCGTACGTGGTGGGCGCCGCCCTGCACTCCTCGTACCGTGCGTGCGGCTTCAGCAACGAGTTCGAGAGCTGGTTCTACTAGCCGTCGTCGCCGCCCTCGCCGACGCCGCCGCCGCCCTCGCCGCCGGCTCGCCGCCGCCCTCGCCGCCGCCCTCGCCGCCGCTCGACTGCCCGTGCCTCACCGCCTACCCGGCTGGGGTCAGCCTCCACCGCCATCGTCATCGCCGCCACCGTGCGGACGGCGTGAGCCTCGCGTACCCCGGCACGTACGGCCTCCACGAGTGCGACCCGCACGACAGCGGGCTCGAGCCGCCCTGCAACTCGCCTCGCCGCCGCCACCCTATCCGTAGCCCTCGCCGCCGCCACCGTCTTCGTCGCCCTCGCCGCCGCCCTCGCCGCCGCCGCCGTCTCCGCCGCCGCCCTCGCCGCTTCCGCCCTCACCGCCGCCGTCGGCCCGACCGCCCTCTGTGCCGCCGCCGCTGTCACCACCGTCGCCGCCCCCACCCTCTCCGCCGCCGCCGTCACCGCGCCGCCGTCGCCGCCGCCGCCCTCTCCGCCCTCGCCGCCGCCGCCGGCTCCTCCACCGCCGCCGCCGCCTTCACCGCCGCCGCCGTCACCGCCGCCGCCGTCACCGCCGCCCAGTCCGCCACCCTCGCCCTCACCGCCGTCACCGCCGCCGTCGCCGCCGCCAAGCCCGCCGCCCAGCCCGCCACCTTCTTCACCACCGCCACCGTCTCCACCGCCGCCCTCGCCGCCGCAG
>NW_005196671.1:15913-20913 GCF_000372725.1 Emiliania huxleyi CCMP1516 | reverse complement strand
TTTTTTTGGGGGGGGGTTTTTGGGGGCAAAAACAACAAGGGGGGCCTCAAAATTTTCGTTTTCTCCTGAAAAGGCCCCTGAGGTTTTTTTTTTTTTCCCCCCCCCCCCCCCCTCTTGGGGGCGGGGGGTTTATTTATTTTTTTTTCACAAATTTTGGGGGGCCCCCGGGGGGTCGAAAAAGTCCCTCTCTTTAAGGGGAGGGGAAGGTTATCCCGTGGGCATTCGGTAGCCGCGCCCTTTAGAGAGGCGCACCCATGGTACCCTTTACATCTTCGCGGAAAAAGGAGCCAGTTTTTCGAGCATTTTTTTGAGCCCCAAGGAAAAAAAGAGGGACGTCCCTTTTTCCCATTGGGGCAGAAGACATTGTTTCCCCGCCATCCATAGGGCCATAGCTGGGGGGGGGGGAGGACATTGTTTCAGCAGGGGGCCCCTCGATCCTGGACCGTGTTTGTTTGACCCCCCCCCCCCCCCCCCAATGAGCAATGAACACACCAGCGAGGGAGGGCGAGACGATCGAGGGGTCCCGTACCATGCGGAATCGACCCTATCCCAGTGCTCAGTGCTACGTTCGTACTTTTAGCTTACTCGGAGAAAAGGGAGAGGGGGTTGTGTTCTCTAGGCCCCTAAGGGCCCTACGCGCGGCGTGAGCTCTCTCTCTCTCTCTCTCTCTCTCTCTCTCTCTCTCTCTCTCTCTCTCTCTCTCTCTCTCTCTCTCAGTGCTAGCTCTGAGGGAGGGTGTAGAGGATGTAGATAGAGAGAGTGTAGAGCGCTGTAGAGATGTAGAGATGTAGAGATGTAGAGCGCTCTGGAGCGCTGTAGAGCTGTAGAGCTCTACATCCGGCGCGTGACGATGTGAGTCCGATGTGGAGCGATGTAGAGGCGCGCTACAACGTGAAATCTCTACAACAAACTCTACATCATATGAGCGTCATCTTGTAGTGAACAGGCCGAGTTCGCGGTTTGAGCGCCCAGCGCAGACCGACCGACCGCAGGGGGGGTCCCCGGTCGGCGGCCGCGGAAGACCGCAAACCGGAGGGGGGGTCCGGTCGGTCGGAGCGCAGACCGAGGGGGGGGGTCGGTCGGGTTGGCTCGAGGGTCACACCGCACACGCTCGCCGCAGCTGTGAATAATTTCGCGTTCCTAGAGACACCAAGCGCCCTCTCCCCGTCTAATCACTCCTCGCCATCCGAGTTGCAGTATGCAGAGCTCGAGACGCTCAGGATTGGGTCGGAACACGAGCTCGTCCATGTCCACGCTCTGGTCGTCGTCCATGATTAGCTTCGCCGGCGACACACTGTACCCGTTGACGAGCCGCTTGAGCGCGGCCAGCATCGCCCGGTGACGGCGGCGGCGATGTGTCGATCAAGTCTGACCTTTGTTGAGAATTTCCCTGCGTTTGCGCCGGGCGCCTCCAACACTGGCCGCTGGATCTACGATTGGCCAGGGCGGCGCTCAATCTTCATGCATGGCGACGGACAGCACAACAACTTTTGCGCGTGCGCTGACAAGGCAACCACAGCCGCGTGCCACCTTCACTTCATGAGCGACGGCACGATGTGGGCTCGCTTCCCAGCCACCGGCCGCTGTTGCAAAGTGTGTGACGCAGGCGCCGGCTGCTCGACGATCCGCCCGGACTGGCTACTCGACGCGACCTACCTGGGCGACGAAGAACATGACGGGCGCATGTGCGAGACCTGGGCCAAGCCCGGTGCGGTCGCGCTGGATGTCTGGTCGCAGGGCAAAGATGACGGGCGAGCGTGCCAGTACAGAGAGCGTTTCAACTTCACGGGCAAGCCGATTTGGCACTACCTCAACTTCAGTTCCTGGGTGGCCGGCGCCATCGACGAGACGGCCTTTGCGCTGCCCTCTGCGTGCAAGGATGTGTGCCCAGCGCAGTACCCGGGCCACTGCGGCTGAACAATAGTCTTAGACTAAATAAATAAAAACGGACACCTCTACTGTGAGATGGGTAAAAAGGAACAGGTCCCCGCCCTTGCGATCTTTGTGCAGGGTTCTTGTGGGTGTGGTCGGCGACTAGCCGGGGTCGTCCTCGCCCGATGGGCCGACTGCAAGTTTTGTCTCGCGTTTTGGTTCTTCCCTTCCGTGATTCGTTCGACTCGTGAATTGCCTCCTCGGGCCCGAGGGCAGCCCCAACTGAAGTAGGGAAATTTGGATTTTGGTCCCACTAAAAAGCACTCTATCTGTGAGTCGTCTCGTGCACGGTGTACAGCAGGCGCCAGGGCCAGCGCCAACCATAGGAAATCTCCCCTGTCTTTTCGTGCTCGACACTTTCTCTATACCTGCCGGTGCCGTGTCGCCGCCGTGTGTGTTTTTCACGCTACTCTTGTGGAGCGAGTTTGTGGCCTCGTGGGTACCACGTCACCGTATAACGTGTATATCCGCTCCTGCGACCTGGTGCCATGTGCATGTGCATGTCAGACTGACACGGCCTCTCGCGTCGAGGCTCTCGCCTCGACGCGCTTTCGCACGCACAAAGCCAGAGGTAGTGACTAACAACAGACGCACGCTTCAGTCGATGGGAATGGCAGTCGGCGCGGACCCCGCCCCTCCTCCGGAGGCGCTGCGGTTGGCGGGTCCACACCGCTTCACGTGTCGCTCCCTTCTCAAGGGTCCGAGGCTAGACAGGTCCTGGCCGCAGTTGAGACACCGGCCGTCCGAGCCTGTGGAAGATGGTTCGGTGGCCGGCAATGCTGTGGGAAGCGCGGCCAGGGCTGGAGCTGCTGCCCGAGGAGGCGAGGCCGGCGGCTGCGGCTTTGACGGCGGCTGCGCCGGAGATGGCGCCGACGGCGCTGGCGTCGCTGGCGCAGGCGATGCCACGGGTACGTCGATGAGCGGCACCTTGCCAGCCAGGAGGTCTGCGAGCGACACTTTTGGCAGCTCCACCTCGCCTGAAAACTGGTGCGCATCGGCCGTCGATTCGTCATCCGTTCGCGGGCGCTTGCTGGAGCCGCTGGTGGTCTTGTGGGCACCCTTGGTATCTGACAGCATCGAGCACCTTTGGGTGTGCCGCGTGCCCACACTTGGCGGACGGAGGCTGCCCGCAACGCGGCTGGGCGGGGCAATCCCTCCCCTCTAGAAATACCTCGCTCGTGTACCGCGACCTCTATGAGAGATGCCCTCAAAGCCTTCTGGCGACTAGGAATAAAACAACATGTCGACGTCCTCAAAGCAAAGGAGCCCGACTCGCTCCGAGCACTTCCTCTATTCAGGAACTGGCTCTTTGAACTTGTCAAACCCAAGGCTAGACGCAAGGTCGAAGCTCGCTGGGCGACGCTCGGATTCACCGCTCTGGGCGACCTATTCAACCAAATCACAGGCGAGCCCCTCACCCGACTCGAGCTACAGAGCGAACTCCGCCTGAAAAACCCTACCATCGCCCCAAGGGCGCAAAGTCGGCTAGCCACAAAGCTTCACACCTACTCTGGTTCGATCCCAGCCGACATCAAAGACTTTCTCCGCCAGAGCCGCCCTCCCTTTCGGAAGGGCGACTAGACTCAGGGAAACTTGGAGCACTTGGAGTGCAGTTATCAGCCTCACATCCAGGGCCGGGGAGCTAAGAAGCGCACCCAGGAAACTCGCGAGTTTCCAGAATGGAGCACCAAACACCCTCTGTTTTCCCTGGAAATTTCCGGAAACGCAAAGTGCTGGGGCCCCTCTGTTTTCCTTTTTGTTTGCCGGAAAAGCTTGTGCAGGCCAAGGCCCCGCCCGCGAGGGCGGGGGCCGCGACACCAGAAGGGGATCGTACGAGACGTTTCAATAGAGACGTAGTCGCGGGCGGACGACAATCAGAGAGAGAACGGACACGACAAGGGTCAAGGCGAAGTGTGAAAGCACGATGCTCGCGGTGGCAACCAAAACACACTTACTTAAGGGTTCGGGAGAACGCTGGGTGGGGTAAGTGCGTGGCGACCAAACTGTACTCCTCTTCCCAACGCGCGCGCCATAATGCGAGCAAGCCGACGTTTCCGCCCGCACTAAGCGGGAAAATTCTCTTTGCTGGGACTTCTAAATTCTTTGCTTGGGTCACGACGACATATGGTCACGCCCAAGCCCAGCGCCACTCTCAGCAAGCCCAAGAAGGCTGCCAAATCGGTCAAGTCCAAGGCGCCAGCCGCCCCGGTGGCCAAGGAGGCCAAGCGCCAGCGGGCTGCCCCGCTGTCGGCAGACGCTCCCGTCAAGAAGAAGAAAAAGGGCGTGAGCAAGAAGGGCGAGGTCGCCGTCGCCGACGCGGCGGCTGCGCCCAGAAAGCGCAAGGCCACCGCCTCTGCAGCCGCCGCTCCTGCCGCCATCCCCGCCGCCAAGCGGGTCAAGAAGGCCAAGGGAGCGGCGGCGGCGGCGGCGACGGCGGCAGCGCCGGCTGCAGCGGCTGCGTCTGCGGGCGCGAGCTCGAGCGGCGGCGGCGGGAGGCCAAAGCTGGAGCAGCAGCAGGTGATCCGTGCGATCGAGGCGCTCTGCACCCACGTCGCGCGGGTCGGCGCCGCCGGCGACGACGGCGAGGGCGGCGGCTCTCTGTTGAGTGGCGACACGCCAATCAACCTGGTGAGGAAGGGACACTTCCGAGAGCCTTCCCTGCTCCCCCCTCGGCCGCCGTCCCACCTCGCGCACACTCGCGCATGCCTCATCTACGCACGGGCGCAGCCCCTCGCACGTGGCGTTAAACCGCATGCCACAGCAGCCGCCGCTCTTCAGCAGACCGCGCCGCGGCTCCGCCCTCCCCGCGGCGCGGTTTGAGAAGGCCGCTCACCAGCACCGCTCACCAGCACCGCTCACCAACACCGCTCACCGGCACCGCTCACCGGCACCGCTCACCGGCACCGCTCCCACCTTGAGCCGCGCTCCGCCCCGCCCTCTCCCCAGGTGGTTGCGACCAAGCGGATGCCCAAGGCGTGCCGTGGCGCCAAGGGCGTGAAGCCCAAGCTGCTGCCTCTGCCGCATGCGTGGCGCGCTCGCCCTCCTCACCTTTGCCCTCTGCCCCCCCC
>NW_005196671.1:0-15813 GCF_000372725.1 Emiliania huxleyi CCMP1516 | reverse complement strand
CCTCTCGACCCCACTCACTGCCCATTCCCAGTTCAATTTGCTCCCGGAGACCGCCGCAGCCGCCTCGACACACCTCTTCCCCCACACCCTTCCCACCCTTCCCACACCCCTTCCCACACACCCTTCCCACACCCTTCCCACACCGCTTCCCACACCCTTCCCACACCCTTCCCACACCCACACCCTTCCCACACACCCTTCCCACACCCTTCCCCCACACCCTTCTCGGTCCTTACCCTCCCTGCCAGGCGCTCGCTCGACGAGACCGAGGTCTGCCTCCTCGTCAAGGACCCGCAGCAGGAACCTTCTACGAACCTTCTAGGAACCTTCTAGGTCTGCCTCATCGTCAAGGACCCGCAGCGCGCCGTCAAGGTGCGCGCGCGCTGCCGTCATGGACGCGACCTCGGCGCCTCCTCGGGGCCTCCTCGGAACCTTCTCGGAACCTTCTCGGAACCTTCCCCTGCAGGACGCGTGCGCGGCCGAGGGCGTGACGGCAAAGGTGATCGGCATCGACAAGCTGCGGAAGAAGTGCTTCCTCCGCGCGAGGGCAAGGTGGCCGCTGCGCCAGACACGTCATGCACATGTCCCCTGCGCGCGTCCCGCACAGGTATGTTCCGTACGAGGCGAAGCGGCAACTGCGCGCGGGGTGCAGCGCTCCCGCTCTCTCTCTCTCTCTCTCTCCCTCTCTCCTTCGCTCTCTCTCTCTCTCTCTCTCCCTCTCTCCTTCGCTCTCTCTCTCTCTCTCTCTCTCTCTCTCTCTCTCTCTCTTCCTCCCTCCCCTCTCTCCTCTCTCCTCTCTCCTCTCTCCTCTCTCCTCTCTCTCTCTCTCCTCTCTGCCTGCTCTCTCTCCTCCTCCCCCACCCCTTCTCTCTTGACTCCTCCTCCTCAGGGCGCGGGGCCATGACGCCGTCCGACACGCGCCCACATGCAGGTACGACTTCTTCTATCTCCCCATATCTCCCCATATCTCCCCCCGCAGGTACGACTTCTTCGCCGCCGACGAAGCCGTCACCCCCCTCCTCCCCAAGCTCCTCGGCAACGGCTTCTACAAGTCGAACAAGCTGCCGCTGCCGATGCGACTCGGCCGCAAGGAGGGGCTACGCGACGCGCTGCAGCGGGCGGTCGGCGGCGCAATCGTGCGACCAACCTTTGGCACCTGCTCCACCGTCACCGTCGCCGCGACGTCGATGTCGCCCGCCGCCGCGGCCGAGAATGTGCTCGCCGCCGTCGATGCGGTGCCCAGCCGCCTCGCTTCCTCCCCGCCGTCTCTCTCTCCCTCCCTCCTCTCCGCCGCCTCGCTTCCCGCCCGCCACGTAGTCCTCCCTGCGGCCGCGGTGTCGCCGCGACCGTCGCGACCGCTCTCCGAGCCCTCCCTCCCCCCTCCCCCCTTCCTCCGCCGCAGGTTGCCGCGCTGCTGCCGGGCAAGTGGGGCAACGTCCAGGCGCTGCACTTGCGCTGCCCCAACTCGGTGGCCCTCCCGATCTACAACTCGCTCCCCATGCAGTGAAGAGAGCGCCCCTGGAGGAGAAGGGAGGTGGGGCAAGGGCGGAGGCGGGTGCGGCCGCCGGCGGGACGTGTCTCGATTCGGGGCGTTGGGCGGCGCAGACGCGAGGCGCGGCAAACTCTGGGGGCAAAGAGAGGCGAGAGAGCGCGCTATGACGTATGAGAGCCCTTGGGCTTGCAGATGCTTGCGAGTAGTGTGGTGAAGGCGAGAGAGAGAGAGAGGAGAGAGCGCGCTATTTTTTTGAGCTCACCGAGATGGGATCTGCGATCCATCTGCCACCGATATATTCCCTGTCGTGCGAGCGTCGCCGAATCAACCAGCTCGGGCGCATGAAAGTCCAGGCGCGGAGACGCCGGCCGCTGTGCTATGTGTAGTGATCGGATTAGATCGCCTCAGCTAGGTCTTGCCGTCTTGGTCCGGCAGCAGGCCGGCGCGGCGCGCGAGGGCGGCCAGCGGCCCCCCGGCCGGGTCCGAGGAGCCGGGCGGCCTCAGCCTGGCCGGCAGCAGCAGCTTCAGCGCGATGGCATTGTCCAGCGTGAGGAGAGGCACCGCGGCATTTGCGAGCGGGCTGAGAGGTTCATACGACATAGCGAGCCGCAGCAGTGAGCCTCCGGCGCCGTCCTTCTCCGCCACAAAGTCCATCTGGCAGTTCTCTGCGACGCCCGCGAGGCCAGAGGGAGAGTCAAACACCGCGGTGGACTCGCCGATGGACGTGCAGGTCCAAGACACCTCGAGCGGCAGCAGCGGCGGCAAGCCGAATATTTCGTCGACCGCCTCTCCGGGCGCAAGCGGCCGGTCGATGTCAGTGCCGCGTACCGCCCACGAGGAGAGCACGATAATCGGCCAGTTTGATGGAGTCGAGAGGAAGCGAATGGCACGCTCCGGGGAGACGGCCGGCAGTGTCGTGGTAGTGACTAGCCTCACAGCAGTGGCTGGACTGAGTAAGCTAAGGATGAGCTTGAGCATCACCCGCGGCGGCCTGGCGAGGTACTCCCACGCCTCTCGGGGTTTTTGTCTGGCCGAGTCAACCCGAGATGCTGGGGCGAGCCGCGGCAAGCGTGAGCGATAGCCCCGCGAGGTACGAGCGGGGCGGTAGCCTTTCTTCACACCGGAGTACTGGTGCATCCAGCCCTCACACACAGAGCCTGGCTCTGCTGTGAAAACGAAAGAGGACGTACGTGCGCCTACTTTCAAGACAACGCGTTCCTTACGACGTGCCTATGGCTGAGCCGCCCAATGGCGCTCGCCCACTTGCCTACCACAGCCGAGCGCCTCGCCCCCGGCTCTGGGCCCCGCGACAACGCTTCGCGCAGTCTTGACAATGGAAACCGACCGGCTCCGCTCCTGCCAGCGGGCCGTCCTGCTTCTGCGACGATTCTGACAGAAAAGTTTTGTCGGCCAAGTTGCTTCAGAGCCAACCACAGCTCGAACATGCAGCAGAGAGGGTGAAGTGAGGGTGCCAGGCGGTGCGCCTACATCGGGGCTGCCACGCGGGATCGCTTCCCGACCGTCGCGAGCACTCTGGAAATCCAGTGCCTCTCACCCTCGCACTTCTCTACGCATGTGCCCTTCACCATCCCGTGGGGCGGCGGAATTTTTTTTCGGCTCTTTTTAAGGTGCCAGTTGGGGGGCAAACCCAGCCCGCCCCCTAGAACCCCGGGTAAGGCCATACAGGTATGGCCTAGGGCATCAGAAGGGACCAAGAGGAGTCCAGTCTGAGCCATAGAGCCAATGTCTTTGCCCCCGAAGGTCGCGTTCAAATGCCCGGAACGGACGTTACAGTGGTGTCCGGCCGGCGCGATCACCGAGCTGTGACGCTCAGGGAAGCCTGATGACGTGCTGGTTTCTTTGCCCAGGGCTGGCCTTTCCCCCAGGCTGGATCAGCTGAGCAAGGTTTGGGGAGAATCCGCCATTCAGTTCAGATATTTTGACGGATGACCGAAAATGGGGAAAAATAAATAAATAAATAAATAAAACGGGCACGCCAAACGAGGGGTGGGAGAGGGACAGGGTCCCCACCTGCACGAGCAGGATCTTGGAAGGACGATCAGGGACACAGGGGAACGGGAGCGGGGAGCGCATCGCGACACGGAGGGGGGCTGGGCAGGGTTCACCCACACGACAGGGTCCCAGGGATTCCTCTCTCGTATAGGACAGGTTGCACCCGGCGGCACGGGGGCAGGCGCGGGCCTCCTACTGGTTGCGCTCTCCTAGTTCTCCTGCTCCTGACAAGGGACAGCGACAGGCTCGCAGCACCGTGGACTCCCTATTCCACTGGCGATCTCTCTCGACTAGCGACCTTCCTCCGGCTTCTCACCAGCAGTCTCTCACTACCACGGGCACACTGACAGAGGCGGCCAAAAGGCTCACGTGGGTGGCAGGGCGGTGATAGGAGTCTCCCACTCTGTGGGCTTCGCTAGAGGTGCGGCCCCTGCGCGTGTCCTCGCCCTTGCGTGTGAGTTTGTTTTGTTGTTTGTTGCGTGTGTGTGTGTGTGTGTGTGTGTGTGTGTGTGTGTGTGTGTGTGTGTGTGTGTGTGTGTGTGTGTGTGTGTGTGTGTGTGTGTGTGTGTGTGTGTGTGTGTGTGTGTGTCTGCGGGCGCTGTGCGAGCCGCCCTGAACGACCACAATGTTGAGCGCGCTCGAGCACCGAAGCACCGCGAGCGCCGGCGAGCACCACCGCCCCGCGCCTTGGCGTGGGTCGGTAGTACACGATGCGGCGCCCAGCAGCTCTATCATGCGTCGCACCCGCAGTGGCCGAGCCGACCGCCGCTCGAACTGGCGCCGAGTGGCTCCCAGATCGAGCGTGGCAGGCTCAGTCGCACCGTCGCGGGGCGAACGCGAACCGAGCCGTCGCCGTTCGCCGCAGCCGCCGGCCGCCAGCCGTCAGCCGTACAGCCGTACAGCCGTCAGCCGTCAGCTCGCAGTCGCCGTCGCTGCCGCCGCCGCAGCAGCAGTGAGCGAGCTCCTGCGTCGTGTTGCCGACGCAGTGTGGACGCGCGCCGCCCAGCGGCGAGCGAGCGTGCTCGGAGTTGGGTCGGCGCGCGCGCGGGCGGACGGCGCCTGTAAACAGACAGCCTGCACCGCCCACGTTACAGTGGTGTCCGGCCGGCGCGATCACCGAGCTGTGACGCTCAGGGAAGCCTGATGAGGTGCTGGTTTCTTTGCCCAGGGCTGGCCTTTCCCCCAGGCTGGATCAGCTGAGCAAGGTTTGGGGAGAATCCGCCATTCAGATCTTCAGATATTTTGACGGATGACCGAAAATGGGGAAAAACATTCATTGGCCATGTCGCGGTTTTTCTTCTTTGTAAAATTCTTGCCGGAGGATGGTCGCTGCTGTCCTGGCATTGCTAGCGTGCCCTGGTCTGATCGTCACATCGCCCAGGGCTTTTTCGCCTAACCCCGCTCTCACTGCGCGCGCGCCTGCGCCGCTGCTATCCACGGCCGCCGGTGAGCAGGAGGCGCGTATCCGCGCTGACCTCGAGGGGAGCAAGAAGAGCGCAGCGACCGCCTCGTTTGAGGACGCGCAGGTCCTCGGGAGGCGGTTGGCTACCATCCTCGCCGATTCGTGCGCCGCGGGCGAGGAGATGCCGGCCGAGGCGGTCGAGGTGCTGCGAGCGCTCATCTCCACCACGTCGGGCGCTAGAGGGTGGTTCGTGACGCTGCTCACCGACCCCGCGTACGACGCCGTCTTCTGCCCGCCCCTCGACCCGCAGCTCCTCTCTGCCATCGAGGCGTCGCCCGACCCGAATCTGAAGCTGCTGACGATGAATGTGGCGATGTCGACCGCGACCGAGCAGGTCCACATCGACAACGGGAGCGACGAGCTGGCGGCGGCGTCTCGCCTCACTCGCGACCGCAGCAGGGCGCTGCTGGAGGCGCTGCTCCCTCGCATGGGCGGCCTCGACGCCGAGGTGAGGCGGCTGCGCACGGCGTGCGAGCCGTGGGCAGCGGACGACCAGCCAGCCGCGGGCGCCGACGAGGAGTGGGTCAAGTTCACCAAAAAGTGGCGGTACGGAGCTGAGCAGCGCCGCGCGATCAAGGCCGAGCTCGATGCCCTCCTCGAGGCTTAGCGGCTCCCGCCCCTCGAGCGTGCGCGCGAGCAGGCCGAGGTCGAGGCTGAGGATCTGTAGTTCTACTTTTGACACAACTCACGTGTTCAACACGAGTCCGCACCGACTTGTCTCTTGTGTATGTGTTTTTTGTGTACCTGACCTACCTGTACGCACCGTGAACTAGACTTGTGTATGCCGACATGATGATGATACATGACAGACATATCATAGGATTACCTCTCTCCATAGCTCCCTACGTATAAACGAGACACGGCAACTTCTTACACGGCACACGCTATCGCACCCGCCTCCCGCCCCGAGGGTTGCGTGGGTCCGCCTCGAGCATCGCGTTGAGCCTCTCCATCGCCGCCTCTGCGGCGCTGAGCGCCTCTTGTGATTGCGTGCGTGCGGGGCCTGCCGGCGGCGCGAATGAGCTGCGGGGCGAGTCTTGCAGCGCCGTGTTGAGCCTCTCCAGCGCGTGCAGCGTGCCGCGGGAAAACGGCGACAGAACCTCGTCCGCCACCGCGTCCTCCTCCTCCCCCTCCCCCTCCCCCTCCGAGATGGCACGCCGAGCCGGCACCTTCGATCCTAGCCCCGCCGCCTCCGCCGCCACCTCCGCCTCCCCGATCCGGCCGTTTGCCAGCAGCGCGACCGCCGTCGCCCTCCGCACCTCCGCCTCGGTCGCCTCCGTCGTCCTCCGCGCAGACTCCGCCTGTGCGGCCGCCTGCTCCTCCTCGGCGCGCCGCGCCGCCTCCGTCTCGAGCCGCGCCGCCGCAACCGCCGCACTGACCGCCGCCGCCTGGCCGACCGCCGCCGCCCGCTCCTCCCTTGCGCGCCGCTGCGCCGCCTCCGCCTCTGTCTTGCGCGCCGTCTTGCGCGCCTCCTCCTCGTCCGCCTCCGCCGCCGCCCGCCGCGCCGCCGACGCGCGAGGCAGGATCCTGCGGGGAGAGTCGCGCGAGATACAGCTGAGGTGCTGCCGGTGTGCAGCCGGTGTGCAGCCGGTGTGCAGCCGGTGTGCAGCCGAGGTGCAGCCGAGGTGCAGCCGAGGTGCAGCCGAGGTGCAGCCGGTGTGCAGCCGAGGTGCAGCCGGTGTGCAGCCGGTGTGCAGCCGGTGTGCTTATCTGTGACGCAACACGCTCCTGCGGAGCCGCGCCTCCGACTCCTCCCTTGCCCTCGCCGCCGCGCGCTCCCTCGTTCGAATCGCCGCCTCCGCCGCCTCCGCCGCCTCCCGTGCCGCGGCCTCGTCCGACACAATGTACTCGAGGTGCCGCTCCGCCGCCGCACGCCGCGCCTCCTCCGCCGCCGCCCGCTCCGCCGCCCGTTCCTCCTCCGCCGCCGCCGCAGCAGCAGCAACTGCTGCCGCCGCCGCCGCCTTCGCCGCCTCCGCCTCTGCCACCGCCGCCGCCTCGGCCGCCTCCGCCGCCAGCCTCGCCTCGCTCGCTTCGGCCGCGCTGATCTCTGAGGCCGACGCGCTGGCGACGCTCTCGCTGCTGCGAATGCTCTCGCTGCTGCGCAAGCTTTCTAGCGGCGAAGCCTAATCACGGCCGTCTCTCTTCTGGCGGAGCAAATCTCGCCTCTCGTCTCGTCTCGTCTTGCTCTCCACCGGCGAGACGGGCGCGGGGGCCTCCTCGCCCAGCGACGCGCGCGCCGCCATCTCCACCCGCGCCGCCTGCTCCTCGGCGCGCTCCTGCAGGAAGGGTCCGAGAAGGGTCCGGACAAGGGTCCCGCCAGGAGGGGAGGGGTGCCGCCTCCTCCTCGGCGCGCGCCTCCTGCTCGCCCCAGTCGACCGAGGAGCCCGCTGTCGAGTACCGACGCAGCGGCCCGCGCGGGGGCGTCTGCAGCGCGGCGGCTGCATCGGCAGCGGCGGCGGCAGCGGCGTCGGCGGCAACGGCGGCGGTGGCGGGGTCGTCGGCTGGAGCGGCGGCGGCTGCGGCGTCAGCGGCTGCGGCGTCGACGGCGGCAACGGCGTCAGCAGCGGCGGCGGCAGTGGTCGAGACGTCCACGGCGGACGCTGCCGCCGCCGGTCGAATCTGCGCCGCTGCCTCGGCTCGCTTCCTCGTGAGGAGGGAGGTGTGCGCCTGGGACAGAGGCCGGCCGACGGCCTCCGCCTACGGGACGGTTCCGGTAAAGCTCCGGGATAGGGGACCAGGGAGCAGAGGCCGCCGACGGCCTCTGCCTCGGCGGGCGTGTTGGTGGGGCGCGGGCGGTGGGCGGTGGGCGGTGGCGATGCAAGCGGAGCGGCTGCCAGAGCAGCGGCCGTGTGGCGGGTGTGGCATGTCTGCGGGGCAAGCTGGATCTCGTCTCGGGGGTGTCTCGGAAGCGTCGCCTCGGCGGCGATGCGATGTGTCTCGGAGGTGTCTTGGAAGTCTCGGACGTGTCTCGGAAGCGTCGCCTCGGCGGCGATGCGATCGTACTCGTCAAGCGCCGCGGCGGCGTGTGCGGGGCCGCCCTCCTTGAGCTCCATGTTGGCCGCAGACAGGCGCAGCTCGAGCCGGCCCGAGAGGGCGTACGCCGCGGAGTAGAGCAGCTTCGCGACCGCGGCGTCGCCGGCCTGGTTCCTCGCGTTGCCTGCCGCCTTCAGCGCGTCGGCGGTGGCGGGCGCCGCGGCCGGCTCCGACTCCCGCCAGCGGGCCTCGATCCGTCGCTGCGCCACTGTCGTCGTCCTCGCCGCGATGCCGCCGCCGCCCTCACCGCCCAGCGTGGCCCAGAACGATGCTCGTGAGCTCTGTCCCCGCTCCGCCTCAGCCAGCGCCGAGAGCGCCTCCTCGCGTTTGCGCTCGGTGAGCTGCCTGATCCGGTCGGGCATCGCTGAGCCGCCGTCGTCGCAGAGCATGCTCTCGTACGCGGCGCAGGCCGCTGCCGCGTCGCCGAGCTTGAGCCGCATGTTTGCGGCCGAGACGCGGCTCGTCCAGTCGTTGGAGAGAGCGTGCGCCGCCTCAAAGAGAGCGGCCGCGCTCGCCACGGCACCCGCCTCGTTGGCGCGCTTGGCCAGAGCGCTCACCTGGTCCGCTAGCACTTTGTGGTTGTCGGTGATGGGCATGGGTGAGCTTGTGGAGTAAGCGCGAGCCAGCGCTCAGGCGAGGAGACCGAAAGAGAGCACGGCGGCGCGCCGAGCCATTGTAAAAAAAAGGATGCCATGTCCGCCTTGCGTTTGTTCATAACATCGAAGGCTAAGCTCAAAAAAAAGGTGCGTGAATAAATAACACGGACACCTCTACTAGGAGAGATAGGAAGAGGCAGACTCCCTAGGGTGGGCGACGGCTAGCGCACCACACACCTCTCCTTAAAATCCCTGTGTGGTGGCGGCGTGCCGTCCCCATCCCTCCCTTGGGTTGTCTGTTTTCTTTCTTTCTTTCTTTCCTCTACTAGGAGATGGGTAAAAAGGAACAGGTCCCCGCCCTGCGGTCTTTGTGAAAAAAAAGGTGAGAAAATTCTTCCTGTTCTCATTATCCGTGTCCCTTGTCAGGAGCAGGAGAGCCCACCTGTCCCCCTGATCGTCCTTCCAAAATCCTGGTTCCTGCTCGTGCAGGTGTGGACCCTGTGCCTGTCCTCCTCCCCTATCCCTCGTTTGGGTTCTCTGTTTTCTTTCTTTCTTTCTTTTCCTTGTCCCTTAGATTTGGAGCGCTCGCCGAAGAGGAATACGACAGAATAGCGCCCGTGATTGCCTGCACGCTGCCCGCACTCACGGACTCCATACCCGAAAGAAAGAGTGGGGAGCTCGCAGGTGGCAGGAGAGGTGACAACCAGGCATTGGCGGCGAAAAAAGAAAGGCGGTTCACCGTCCTTTTTCTCTCGCAGCGGCCGCTCGTGCCGCCGCAGCTGCCTCTGCAAACATATGGAAGTTGCCGTTCCCGTTCTCGCCGGCACCTCGCGTGCCCGCTGCATCCGCGATTGCCTCCTTTGCACTCCTCCACTCTGCACCCCAGAGAGAGAGAGAGAATAGAGTTGTTTGGGATCTGCATCTCGCGCCACGGCCCACGGCAGCCTCCGCTTGTGGGTTCTACACCTATACCCGCCTTTTTACTTTTAGGGCTCGAAAGAGAGAGGAACTGCTCGTTCTCAGGGAGGGGCGTAGTCCCGTTCACACTCTCACTTAGGTATAAGCGCCCGAAACTTGAACGGCGGGCGCTTGACGAACCCGAGGGGGGGACGGGGGCAGCAACGGCTGCGGCCCCGAGAGTCGAAACTCATAGTTCGAACTGGCGACTCATAATGAAACTTGCCGAAACCGCCTTGTGGGGGCGGCAGCGGCGACGCCCCGGGGGCGGCAGCGGCGACCGCCCCGGGGAATTATGTTTAGCGGCTCCCAACCCCAGAGAGAGAGATTTTTAGCAATACAATACCAAACAACTCTAACACTCACACGTAATTTGGGGCCTGGAGCCCTGTTTTGTTGTTGTGCAACCCCAGGGAAGTTCTGATAGACATGTCCAGGACTCTTGTCGAAATAGCGTGTAGAGTCGAAGCCACAAGAGGGCTGGCTCCGTCCGCAAATTACCCAGAGAGGGTGTGTCACGTTTTTCCTTGAACAGTCGATGGGACACTGTGAAACGATCGCCGCAAGGGGCGTGAACGCACAAGTGCGTAATGACCGCAAGTGGTCGTCAACACCCCAAGGGGTGTGAAAGTGCATACTCCATTTAAATGCACAGATACCATACCATCAAAGTACCCGAATCCAAACTCCACGTGCCCAAGCGCACACCGGCCGGAGCGCCAACGGGGGGTGCCGCCCTCCCTCCCGTTCATGAGCCCAACAACACGAACGCTATCCATCCTCACCGGCCCCCATCCCCGTGATCGGCCTCGCTCGCCGCGCCAAGCCGCGGCCCGGTCCGCCCGGCGGCCAAGGGCGGGGAGGGGGCCACCCGCGCTCGCGCAGAGGAAGAGGATAAAAACGAGAACACGATGTGTCACAAGAACCAGCTCCACAAGGGGGAACTTGTGGAGCAAACCCTCGAAAAGAATTTTACAAGGCGGTCGCACGACACGAAAAGAAATCTGTCCGCGCAAGTGTCATCTACTCATCTTGCTCTCCGATACGCCCCAAGCGTAGCGACGGGAAGCCCACAGAAACAAAGCCTCCAGCTAATAGACGCCAAGAAGCCATGACCGAGTCGAGCACCGCGCTGCGAACGGCGAGCGAGATGCGCGGCCTCGACACGAGCAAGGTTGTCATTGACGACGACCAGGCTCCGCCGAAAATCGAGGCTGGCTCGGCAGACGAGCAGGCGGCGCTGGCCGCGATGGAGGACCTTCTCGCAGACGGCTCGCCGTCCAAGGCTGCGAGCGCAGACCTGAAGCTCATGTGTCTGCGAGGCCGCAAGTACGACGCCGCTCGGGCCGCCGCCCTCCTGCCCGAGCTGCTCGCGCTGATTGAGGAGCTCGACCTCGCGACGCCGACCCCGCGGCTCGCCGCCGACCTGGCGAGCGGCAAGTTTGTGATGACGGGCGCCACGGACGGCGCCGGGCGCAAGATCCTGTGGCTCCGCTTCCGCTTCCACGACCCCAAGGTGAGCTCACCCAAAGATTTCGCGCGGGCGGCCGCGACGGTGATGTTGCACGCACTGCGCGACGCGGACACGGCGCGGTGCGGGGTCGCGGTGCTGCAGGACATGACGGGCCTCCGGATGAAGAACATCAGCCCGCCCACCGCCAAGCTGATGTTCGGCCAGGTCTTCCCGCGGCTGCCGGTGCGGCTGGGCAAGCTGTGTGTGTACAACCCGCCCTGGTTCGTCGGCCGCATCCTGCTGCCCATCGTGCGGATGCTGCTCAGCGCCAAGCTGAGGGCGCGGCTGGTCGTCCTCAACGGCGCCGACAGGGAGCCGCTGTACCGGCAGTTTGAGCCGGCGAGCCTGACCGAGGAGCTCGGCGGGTCCTACCCCTTTGACCTCGCGTGCTGGGCCGCGAGCGTCGAGCCGGCGCTCTCCTAGAGAGAGGGGGAGGGGAGGAGCATCTCCACCTCGCCCTTGGCCCTGCGCGGTTCGTAGTCTGTTTGTTCGCGCCGCCTGAAAATGCTGCGACGCGGCCCTGTACATGTACGTCTCTCGATGCGGCACGTGTGTCCCGCCGTAGGCCGTCCGCAGTACGTCACCTTCCGTACAATGCCCATAAATAAATAAATAAATAAAAACGGACACCTCTACTGTGAGATGGGTAAAAAGGAACAGGTCCCCGCCCTTGCGATCTTTGTGCAGGGTTCTTTGTGGGTGTGGTCGGCCACTAGCCGGGGTCGTCCTCCCGAGATGCCCAGGGAGAAAAATAAAATTAAATTTTGGTGAGACGTCTCTCTGTCTCACGGGGGTGTTTCGTCCCTGTCTCACTTGCATGTTTGCTGCATGATTTTTTCCGTCTCTCTGCGTCTTTCCAAGCGTCTCTCCGTGAAGCTGTCACAGACACAGTAGTGTCGCACCAGTGGTGTACGAGGCGGCTCCCGTGGTGTACCTGTGTTAGTGCCAGTGCGCGCCAGTCCCGTGCCCAGTGTTGTGCGAGGGAGTTTCCTCGTAAAATTCTTTTGGCGTGACGAATGCTGTTCGGGACTCGGATGACCGATGCTGACGACGGGCCGGGAGCTGGAGCATCGTCTTCCAGGTCTGAGATACCGGCAGAGCCGGAGGCCGAGCTGGAGGCCGAGCCGGAGGACCTCACCGCCGCCGTGCTGCTCAATGACCGTCGTCTGCGCGAGGCGCTGGAGAGCCTTCCTCGAGACATGAGCGCTCGAGATAAGCACGCCGTGCTCAGCAAACAACCAGAATGGGAACAGCTCAGCCTGAGCGCGACGAGAAGGGCCTGCTCCAAGATCGCCAAGCAGGCTGGCAAATCGCCTGTCGAAGAACTTACTCCCGTGAGCCCGGCTCTGCCGCGTGCGCACCCGTTGCCCGGATCCAAACAGACAGCTGCTGAGGCGGCTGCAACCAAGCAAGCACGTCTGTTAATCCAGGCAGCCTTTCAGGGCAACGCGTATACGGCTACGAGGATGATCAACCGTCGGGTCGATGTCAATTGCCTTTGCGATTGGGCGAATGGCACGAGCCTTGGCGGCGGCAAGATTCCTGACTCCGAGGACGTTGAGTTGACGTGGAGAGAGCTCTCAAAATTTACCTATACGCCGCTCATGGCCGCCGCAACAGCAGGCCATACTGACTTGGTCAAACTCTTGCTGGCACGCAAGGCTGATCCCGATCTGACCGACCCGGCGACAAACACCCTTCAGCAACCTGGCACCGCGCTTCTAGGGGCATGCGCGCGCGGTAATGAAGAATGTGTCAGATTATTGCTGCATGCGGGCGCCTCGCCAGAACTGCCGCGCTCTAACACTGGCACGACGCCCCTCATGGAGGTCATCAGTGGAGCAATGGTCCAGAAACATAAAGGAGCTTCATATCTCGTATGCGTGGACATGCTAATAGCAGCGGGCGTCGACATCAACCGGCGCGATAATCATGGTCAGACTGCCGTGCACCGAGCTAGCGGCGGTGGGGTCAACGTCGCTGGGCACCCAGAGATCTTAGCAAGGCTGATCGCAGCTGGCGGCAACGCGCACGCCAGAGATTTTGATGGCCAAAGCCCTGCTCGAACTGCCAAAGCTAGAGCAAAAGCCGCAGTGAAAAACCCCACACCTGCCGTTGGCGAGCCTGTTGACGAGGCTGCCTCTAAGCTTCTCGATTGTATAGGCTTGCTGCGTGCTGTACCAAACGCGTGTGCGTTTTGTGGCGCCTCCGACAATCTTAAGCTTTGCGCAGCTTGCAACCAAGCACGGTACTGCTGTGTCGAGCATCAGGCTGCCCACTGGCCAGCACACAAGCAAGAGTGCAAGAGTGCCCGTGCCGCTCTCCGAAAGTACAAGAAGGACGGCCTCGGTCCCTTGCGCGCAGATGCCTCGTGACGTGCTAGGTGTGCACGAGCGTCATCTATCCGCCGGTCCATTCACAAAAAAAGACTGGCTCCTGGTAAAGCTGTACACGCCTTTGAAAGCAGTCGTGTGAAATTGTGTGCATGTGAGCGTACTCGTACCGCGTACACAGAAGACAGAAATGCGATGTGCCGCAAGAGGAGATCAAGCGGCCAGAGGCGAAAAGGAAGAACCAGCAAAGGCACGACAACGCCGCCGCAGGCCAGCAAGTGCAGCTCCAGATGCAGGCGCCACAGCCAGCCGTCATGATCGATCCATCGCTGCTTGGGTTGCTACTAGCATGGCAGTCGTGAACGACCTTGAAAACGTCACGCTCCGTCGGCGAGACAACCAAGTAGTCGGTCGGAAAGTTTTTGCTCCCGGGACGACGACTGGCTGGCCTGCGCAGCTTCGACAAGTTCTTTAAGGTCACGTCGTGAGGCGAGGGCGGCGACGGCGGCGGTGGTGAAAATGGCGGCGCGCACATGGCGCGCCAGGGTGAAAGATGTGCACATGCCATGGAGAATGTGATTCGCTAGCCCCCGCAGCTGTTTATGCGCGGGCACTACGGTAGCAAGCAGGACCCACATGCTTGCCTTGCCTCTTTTTCAGTGTATGTAGCTCTTACGAACATACCCGTAGGTGAACTGCTGACAGGGTTTGCGATGAGGAGCGATCCGAACGTGGTATTCGGGTGATTAGATCACTACCGCCGAAGCGCAAGCGCTTGGAGCAAGGGAACCGCCACGTATGGGTCCCAGACTAGCACCCCACCTCGCGGGCCGACGTTCTGGCCCAGCGAGGCTGCTGCGGAGCACTCGGGGCCGATGTTCTGGCCCAGCGAGGCCGCTGCGGGGCACCCGGCGGCTCGGTTCGCTCATCAGCGCAAACTCGGTCGAGCAGAAAGTAAGGTGTGTGTGTGAAGGCGGTGCGGCACGGTAAGGGTCGACGGTAAGGCAGCGCGGCGGAAGCAGACGGCAGGCAGGACATCTCGGACGGCGGGGGCGGGCGGAGGACAAACGGCACGGCGGGCGCGGTAGTGCAGGAGAGCATTGGTGTCGCGCGCGCGAGGGTCGGCGCAGCGAGCCACATCGGCGGCCGAGGCGGCGCGCCGACTCGTGACACGTGGCAGCCCTTGTCGGTTTGCAGCAGGTGAGGCGTGGCTGCCGACAGCTCGGCTGGGGGGAGGCTCGGTCGATATCGACTGCATGCAAGAGCTAGACACGTGGCGTCCTCGACCCTCGGGATTTGGGACACGTGCTAGGTAGGGTAGGGTGTCAATGCCGGCAAAATGTAGGTGGGTATGGTCGGGCAGCTCGAGGTTACCTAATACGGAAGTGCTGCCGTGGCAAGCGTCTCTGGCGCGCAGGCAGGAGGGTATGCGTCAGGCGGTAGCTCGGTCACCATACCCTCCCAGCGCTTGTCCCAAACCCGGCGCACGAGAGTCCCGCGCTCAACGACGGCGGAGCGCCGCCGCCTTGATCGCGCGCGCGAATGGAGTCTTCTGCCGAGGCGCCAGAGCCAGTCGAGATGGAGGCTGAAGCGGTAGAGGCTGGAGCGGCCGATCAGTTTTTCCCAGGCACGTGTCGAATTTGCTTTGGAGAGGAAGCCGATCCCCGGCTGGTGGCACCGTGCGGCTGCTTGGGCGACCGCCGGCTTGTGCATCCGCAGTGCCTCGTGCGCTGGCAGCAGCAGGGTCACCTGCATGAGTGCGAGGTATGCCACTCACCGTGGACCTACGGGCTCCAGCCGAATGCCGTCCCGCCGAGCGCAGACGTGGCGGTCAGCACGCTCGCCGCCTGCGAGGCCGCAATTCGAGCCGACGATCGGCCCTCGCTGCGCCGGCGGCTCTCGATGCATTTGGTGCAGGCGTCAGGCAAGGAATTGCTGCTGCTCGCCGCTAGGCACGGCGCGCCAGGCGCGGTGGAGGAGCTCGTGGAAGCAGGCGCGGATTGCGATGCAGCGAGTATGGAGGCGCTGCGCGAATGTGACTTCGATACGGCCCGGGTGATCATCCGGGCGGGCGCACTGCCGCTGCCCTTCCCTGACCTCCTGGACGAGGGCGAAACGATCTTCCCGGTGGGTGCGGGCGGCGTCCATGTTGGATTCCCGGGTAACAACTCGCGCGTACTCGATCGGGTGGTGCGCGGCGATGCCGGCATGGTGCGCATCTTCCACGCGTATGGCGTCGACCTCAACGCCCCGCGCCATCGCTTTGGGCCGTCGCAGATCTCACTGCTGATGATGGCCATCGACTACGCGCCGGAGACCGTCGCGCGCGCGGCGCCGGAGCAGCGAGCCATGTCAGGGAAGGCCCAGGTCGTGCGGGCGCTCATCGAGTGCGGCGCGGAGCTCGACTACTGCAC
>NW_005196672.1:0-1380 GCF_000372725.1 Emiliania huxleyi CCMP1516 | reverse complement strand
AGCCGCCCTCTCCTCCTCACCAGCCACCGCGGCAGAGTGGGTGGACACGCAGAGTGACGCCGCCTCCCGCTCGCCTCGCGCCTCGCCTCGGCCGCCCCCTGCGGTGGCTGCGTTGGACGCAAGGATTGCTGCGGCGAGAGACGCCGTGGACGCGGACGCCACGCCTGTGACGTCAGCGTCCCCTCCTCTGGCTCAGCCGTCTGAGCCGGCCTCTTCATCCTCGTCAACGAGGAGAAGGCGGCGGCGGCGAGTCGACTCGGCCGTCTTTGCCTCTGGATCGTCGACTCGGCTGAGCGGCGGGGGGGCGTCTGAGGCCGCAACGCCGCGGGCAAGCGGTGTTCGTCGCACCCGACCGACTGAGTGACATGAGAGAGAGAAGGGAGGGTGAGCATGTCTCTCGGAGAGCCAAGCTGCAGAAACGAGCTTTTAGTGGCTATAAGCATAGGCACTGAGATTATGGTGCGCGCGGAGCGCGCTGGTGCTACTCGGACATACGCGCGGAGCGCGCTAGCTAGACACACGCGCGGAGCGCGCCGGCTCTAGATACCGCGGAGCAAGCAAATCAACACAACCGTTCGAATGCTGGACGTGTTTTACGTCCACCTGGGGCCACCTAAGTGAGGGAGGCGACAAACGAGCGAGTAGCGCCCCCAGGGCCCTCCTCCTGGCTCCCTGCGCCCCCAGCCCTTTGAGTGGGTCCCCTGGGACACAGCGAGCCGGCCCGACCATGCAGGGTCGGTCCCCCCGAGTGCTGTGAACGTAATGAGTGGTAGGTGTGAAAAGCCACCAAAACACTAAAAAGCGTGAAGAGGCGCGCGTGGGTCTCAGGCTCGGCACGAGTGCAAGCCTGGCCTTCCTTCACCACCCAGGCGAGGGGCCTGGGCGCGTCGGGGGGACGCCGAGCAGCGGCTGGTGTGCCCCCTCACTACTTCAGATGGTACGCGCGAGGGCCCGCGTACCTGTACGGCTGCCCACGAACGGTCCACATCGCGGCTCATGGCACCGGCGCGGCGCTGGAGAGCTTGCCCTCGGTGGTGAAGGAAGCCCGGCGCCCGCCACTCTTGAGGGCCGGTTGCCCTGGGGCCGGCAGAGGCAGCTACGTCCCCTTTTCCGGTTACGAAGGACCGAAAAAGAAACACGATTTTGCCGGCCAAGACAGAGCCTCGGCAGGTGCAGTTAGCGACCAACGATGGTCGCGATGTCGACCTTGTCCGGGAAGACGTTGTCCGGTAACGACCCGGACAGGTATCATAAGCAGACGAAGGCCGCCGCTAGCACCACTAGATAGGCCACACCCCCAGCCCAATTATCCCCGACCTCTTTCCCGCCCCTTACCCTCTGCTGGAGTGCCGCCGAACAGCCGTACCCCCGGCCCCCCCG
>NW_005196673.1:0-1380 GCF_000372725.1 Emiliania huxleyi CCMP1516 | reverse complement strand
CTGGCACGCGCTGCGCTGCTCGCACTCCGGACACGCGCTGCGCTCCTCGCCCTCCGAATCGACCCCCGCTTCAAGAGCTCGACAGTGACGCGTCGACCCGCGCGGCTCCAAGCGCTGCGCACACCAGCGGCGGGGGCTTGATACCCCCCGACCCAACCGGCCCTCCCAAGATGGGACGCGGCGGGGGTGGCCCGTTGGCCCCCGCCGATCATCACGGGGCACACTGGACCCCCTCCCCCCGCGCGCGCCCCCCCACCGCCCCATTCGTGCGAGCAGCGCCTCCCGCGCCTGCGCCCATCCCGCCAGGAAGCGATGGTAGCCCGAGCCGAGCGCGGGCTTCATCCCGGCCGGACAAGCCGGAGGGCCCCGGAGACGGCATCGAGGACCATTGCGGTGGAATACTTAAGAAAAGAAGTCGGGCGAGAACCACTTGGAGCAATTGGAGGCAGCGAGAGGACTACTTTTTCGAAGACGGATTTTTGTACTTCGAGCCTGGCGCATGAAGCATGATGTAGGTTGTAGCCCGGATAGTAATGAGTACAAACTCGTCAGAGCGCGCGGCGCGCGCCGCAAGATGCCTCACAATAAAATTAACAATCGCGCACACACGCAGTGCACAGCGGGAGGGGGGAGCAGGGCGGGGCACCGCTCGACGCCAACTCTGACTATAGCGGTACCAAACCCTCACGCCTCAATCGCCCGCCGACGATGCCCACCCACTCCCCCACCCTCTGCTGGCGGCGATGTAGCGGGCGGTGGCGCGGTTTGAGTTTGCGATGCGGCGCGCGCGAACCGCGCGCCTCAGCCGCCGGTCGCGCGAGCGGAAGGCTGCGGCGCGCGCGTCTCGCTCGTACTGCTGCTGCTGCTCCCTCTGCTGGTTCGCGAGGGCCTCGGCGGCGGGCTCCGGCGCGACGGCCTCGACATTGATTCGCCCCTCCTCGACGGCGGCGGCCGTGCTGTCGAACATGTAGAAGAGCATGTCCTCAACCTTTGGGTGGGGGGGAAGGGGGAGGGGGAGAGGGGGCGAAGTGGGCTGGGAGGAGGTTGGGCAGCTGCTGTCGTGTGTGTGGAGGGGGGGGGGGGGGGGGGCCAGGGGGGGGGGGGTATGGATCCCCCTCGGCTGCCCCGAAACACCGGGGGGGGAAAAGGATCGAGGCAAACCAGGTTTGTTGCTGCGAAGGCCCCTCCCCTGTTCACAGCTGGTGTTCACAGCTCCCCCCGAGGGGGGGGCGGGTTCTGTTCCCAGTTGGGGGTGTGAAAAAACCCTGTTCACATCTCGAGCCCCGTGAGGAGGGGGGCCTCTGGCCCCCCCAATAAGGCTTAAAATCCCCGCCCCTGGGACCCGGGGGGGCCCCTTCCCGGATTGCCAATGTGCTGACG
>NW_005196674.1:0-1380 GCF_000372725.1 Emiliania huxleyi CCMP1516 | reverse complement strand
GCTCTTGCCGAGCAGCCGATATGCCCAGACGGAGGCGCAGAAAGGCTGCGAGTACTCAACGAGTTCCGCGACCTACGCAGTCAAACCTGGGGGGAACTGACCGCACCATGGCGGACTTCCGAAACCTCCGTGAGCACCTCTGACGGTTCTCGCTCCCCATCGAGCTCTTCTTGCCGTACGGCGGTCTTCCTGATGCGTGCCGGCACAGAGCTCTGTGCAAGCCGTCCAACGTGATCGTGACGAGTGTATCGCTTTGACGGATCGACCGTACTTGTTATCAAGACTGATATGACGTACACAGTGACACATCAGACGACACATGCTCTCCCACCCGCCGGGCCGCAAAACGCTCTCGACGAGAGCCACAAGAAGCCGTCCGCACAGCAAGCCGCTCGGTCGAACACGTTGCTCGCTCGATGCCGGCGAGCGCATTGCGCACGAGGTAGACGGTGGCGTAGCTAACATCACTGACGAAGACCGTCCGCTGGCGTGAGCGGCGGCGATCGGTCCCTAACCTGCGGTCCTTCACCGCAATCGGTCCTTCGCGCTCGTCCCTAACCCAAAAAAGCACGATTCTGAAGTTGGGCCCTCAGTTGGCGACGGCGTCTAAACTTCGCTCGCGCAATTGCGGGGAGACCTCTTTGTTTTTGCCCGGCCCGTTGCGCTATTTCTCGGGCGTCCTTTGCTCCTCCGGAGGCTCGGTGTGACGGCTGGCAGATGTGCGACCAGAAGATCAGCTATGCCTCGGTCGCGATCTCATCCGCCGCCGCGAGCTGCAGCGAGACACACAACGCGATCCTTCACGTCCCGGCGGGCGACGGCCCCTTCCCGCTCCTCGTCTACCTCCACGGCGGCTTCTGGAAGCCAGAGTGGACCCGCGAGGCGACCGGCTCCGCCGCCTTCCTGGCCACCTTCACGTCGCCGCCCGCCGAGGTTGCGGCAGCGTCGCCGCTCGGACCCGTCGCGACGTTGAGCGTAGAATACGCCAGGGTGGCGCAGGATGATCCGGCAAACTCCGAGGGCGGCGGCGGCTTCCCGGGCACGCAGCTCGACGTCCTCGCCGCGGTCAACGAGGTGGCCTCGCTGCACCGGGCTGGCGGTGAGGATGGCACGGCCGGCGCAGCGGCGGCGCGGCTCGACCTCGGCTCCGTCTTTCTCGCCGGCCATTCCGCCGGAGGCCAGATGGCGCGCTGCCAGAGGACAGAGCAGTTTGCCGAACCGGAAGAACCGCAGCCTGACGGCGCCGCTGCCGGCGTAGGCGCTGTGGCTCGGCCTCCTCTCCGCCCTCCCCGCGCAGGTGCGCCGCGCGGCCATCGGCGAGGTGGTCGGCCGCAGCGACGGCGCGCCGTGCCTCGATGCGGGCACGCAGCGATGGGGCAT
>NW_005196675.1:0-1380 GCF_000372725.1 Emiliania huxleyi CCMP1516 | reverse complement strand
GCCTCCAACGTGGTGGTCGTCGCACGACGGCGCTCTCTTCGTTGACGGGGAGCCGCTGCTCCTCAAGGGCGTCAACTGGTACGGCTTCCAGACCGACCAAGGAGTCGTCCACGGGCTGTACGCTCAGCCACCGTCGGTCTTCTACAAGATCCTTGAGGACAACTCGTTCAACGCAGTGCGCATCCCCGTGGACCTCGACCTCATCCTGTACGACAGGAAGCACGGCTTCATCAAGCCCGAGCCGGATGAGGTAGAGGAGCGGGCGGCCGAAACCAATGCGTGTCTTGCCTTTGCGCCCGGCCCTGCGGCGGAAGACGACACGCTGCGAGCGGCGGCGCTGAACGCGTCGTCGTGCGGCGGCCCCTCGCCTCTGATGCAGAATACGTCGCTGCAAGTGCTCGAGATCATGGTGGACGAGTTCGCCAAGCGCGGCATCCTCGTGCTGCTGGACCTGCACTGCCTCTCCACCAAAGGCACCAACGCCTCGCCCGTCTTCTTCGACTCGAGCCACACCGTCGCCCAGGCGCTCCAGGGCTGGGGGAAGCTCGCGCGGAGTTTCGGCGCGAAGAAGAACGTGCTCGGCGCGGACGTCTTCAACGAGCCCTTGGCCCCAAGAGCTAAAGGTCAACATCCCCTCCGGCTATACGACAATGCGAACCTGGATCTGGTCCTCACGGGGTTGACCCGTCTCCTCCAGATCGAGACGGACTTCATGAACGGCCGAGCAATATTTCTTCACTACTATTATTAATTGATGCTTTTTGCACGGCTGAGCCCCCCCCCCCCCCCCTTCCCCTGGGCTCATTCCCTGGCCTCTCCCACCAAACACTCCGTAAGAGCCCCGCTCCCCTCTTGAACAGGAATTTTGACAATTAACCAGATGGATCAATGACAATCGATGGGCTTGCCCATCCCGGAGTGGTTCGATCCCACATCAATCCGAGACGGTGATGGGAGGGTCGTGTGGTGGTCTCAGGCCCAGTGACAGGTAGTGCATCTGACTATCCCGGATCCTGCTGAACAAGCTCCTCTTGTAGCTCGATCGGTCACACCGCCATCGCCGTCGGGGAGAGGGGGGACGACACTGCTTTGGCAGCGTGCACCTCGATCCTGTACCGTGTTTGTTATGACCCCCCCCAATGAACCCACCAATGAGGGAGGGCGAAACCATCGAGGGGTCCCGTACCATGGATGCGGAAACCACCCCATTCAGTGGTCAAGGGCTCAAGGTAAACCCCTGGGAAGAGAGAGACCCCCCCTGCAGTTGGGAATCCACCGGGGACCGCGGCTGCGAAGCTGGGGGTCCCTTGGCAAGGGAGGGTTAAGAGAAGTAAAGGGTAAAGGCTGGGAAGGCTTAAGAATGGTAAGCCCCCCGGAACG
>NW_005196676.1:0-1381 GCF_000372725.1 Emiliania huxleyi CCMP1516 | reverse complement strand
CTGAGGCAGGAGACCAGTAGTGTCAGCATGGATCCAGCAGATGACGTGTCGGAAGAAAGCGGCTTCCAAGTAGCGCATCACCCCTCTCCTTAAAATCCCTGTGTCGTGGCGGCGTGCCGTCCTCCCATCCCTCCCTTGGGTTGTCTGTGTTCTTTCTTTCTTTTCCTCCCTGGGCTGTCTGTTTTGGCGGCTCACTAGCAACCCCGTCGTCGGCTGTCACGATCGATGCATGCACCCGAACGAACGAAGGGGACCCCAGCGCCAACACCATCTGTGGAGGTACAAGTGCTCGAAACGAGAGTGGACCTGAGCAACGACATGACTTGGCGGCAAATGATCGGAGTGGGTGTCGTAAGAGTCGTCCTTGCGCGAGGAGAGCTCGATAAACTCGAGGGGCCAAAATACGCCGCGAGGAGAGCGGAGTTACGCCGAAAGGCGAGGGAAGCCGCGAGAGCAAGGGATCGGCGGGCGGCGGCGGCGGCGTCTCAGAACGAGGCCGAGGAGAGCGATGAGTCAGAGGAGGAAGCGACAGGAGAGAGAACGATGAGAGTGTGACGACCGCGAGGTGGCATGAATGAAGGTCGCTGCGAGAAATGGCGAGAAACTGCGAAGATAGGAACGGCGGGAGCGTCGGCGGGAGGCTGAGAGGTGGCGCCATCTGAGAGAGAAGGCGGCCGGCGGGGCATGAAATCGGCGAGCGTCCGTTGGCTAGGGCCCTCCGCGGCCCGAGGCCGCTTGTTCTTCCCCTTCTTCCGTGCGCTGCTCGCACCAGAGAAGGGGAGGGTTGACTGCACCAGCGGCAGCGCCTCGCCGCTGGTGGACTCGCCCGAGCTCGACGAGTCGTCCGGCTTGTCGACGGATTCGAGGTCGCCGATGTCGTCGTCGCCCTTTTTGTCCTTCGGGTGCTCCTTGTTGAGTAGGCTCAGATTCGCTCCGCGCCCGGTCTTCTTTGCAGGCATCTCTGCAGCTCGAGGCAGCGAGAGCGGGCGCGCCGAGGACCAAACGCACCTGCGAGTGCATAGAGACGGCCGGAGATGGGTCAATCGTAGGCTACTCATGTGCCCTCGATGGATGGGAGTGGTCTGGGCGCGAACGATCGGTGTAAAATGGAGCTAAAAAAGCGCGCGTATCGCGTCATTGCGAGCGACAGCGCGTTGCTCCAGGAGGCCAGCGCGGTCGAATCTGGCGATTCGACACCGGTCGCTGGGTGCTCCGGACCGGTCCCGATGGTGTGGGCACCGCGAGCGGCGCGCGGCGGTCTCGCGCGGGCCGTGTATACGCGGCGCGCTCACCAGTGTGAAAGATCGCGCTCTAGGCTGGTTGCACCAATAAAGCCCAAGGCCGGAGGCCACCGGGGGGGACAAAACCAAACTCTCTATGT
>NW_005196677.1:0-1381 GCF_000372725.1 Emiliania huxleyi CCMP1516 | reverse complement strand
GTCTATGAGGTCGAAGAAGTATGCAGTCTCCATCTCGTCCGTCCACAGCTCGACTCTCGCTTGCGGGAGATCTATCTGGAATCTCCAGTTATTCCATAGCGGCTCGGCTTGGATGTGGTGGCCGAGGAGGGAGCGGTTCTGTTTTATTTGGAGCTGCTGAAAGGCGACAAGGCATCGCTGTAGGTAGGGCGCGGTGCTGGGTATCTTGTTGACTGTCAATTCGTCCCAGGTTCTTTTGGCTTCGCAACTCTAGTACGGATCTGCCAAGGACGTCGTCGCTGAGCCAGTGAGATCTGCCACTTGCTTCCATGGAGCCTTCCTGGGGCACCAACTCCCACCTGAACACTGCGGTTTTTAGGGATTTTTTAGCGGGCGCGACTAGTGGGGGAAATGGTGATTTTTGAATGAACGCCTCGCGCAAAACCACCGCTACCATGCCAAAGAAGACCCTTGTGGGCTATCCAGAACACCTAAGATCATGCCCTAGCTCTAAAGTGGGCCCGAGATACGCCAGCTAAACCCCGGATTTTTTCCGGCAGCGGGCCACACATGGCCGGCTACCCAAGCGGGTCGCACGGAGACACAGGAAGGCTGCCGCAAGCCGCCTCCGGGTGCAGGGGCCCGGCGCGGTGGGCGGGGGCAACGACCCGGTAGCTGGCCGCGCCTCTCCCCCCCCCCCGTCGCCGCTGCACCCCTTGCCGCGGCCCTCGTCGCTGCTGTAGCGACAACAGCCGCGGCACGAGGTCAGAACGCGGCCTCGGAGAGCTCGAGCGAAGGCGCCGACGGTGGCAGCCGTGGTAGTGGTTTATGGTAGAAGGCTCCTGAGCCGTCGGGCACCACGCTCGACGTCGCCGAGCAGCCGCACCTGTCGCGAGCGCCTGCGCGTCGGGCGCTGCCGGCTCGACCTCCATTTTCGGCGAGGTGTCGGGCGCGGCGGGCGGCTCCGGCGCCTCGGTGGCGACCGTGGGCTCGGTGGTCGCCTTGGGCTGCCTGTGGATGTTGTCGTTGGCTGATTTCTTATGCTTCTTGCCCGTTCGGCCGAGGCCTCGGTTGCGAGGCATCTCGGTACACGCGACGGCAGCACGACGTACACGACGAGGACGGCTCCTTGATGGCGACCTGCAGCAGGACGGTGCGCATGTTTGGAGCGTGGTAGCGGACGCATCGGGCCTAGCCCGGGGCCGTGGCGTGTACCGAGAGGCTGGTCTACCGAACACTTTTGGTGCATACAGGTCCGTGCTTTGGTTTCACAACGCGTTTGGTCCTCGCTATGGTACGGCTCACCAGATGCGACAGGAGGGCTAAAATCCGGAATATAGACTGCCAAGAGGGTGCTCTAGGCCGCGAAGACACCACACACGGTCTCCCTACTCATGCGCGG
>NW_005196678.1:0-1381 GCF_000372725.1 Emiliania huxleyi CCMP1516 | reverse complement strand
CTCACTAACCCCACACACGGTCTCGTCCGTGCCTCGCCGGCCGGCGAGATTGCTAGAGGTGGAGGAAGCCTGCTCTAGCCTCGCATATTACCTCCTGTCGTCTGTTGTGATGTTGTGCCCTTGTTTGTTTCTCTTGGCACCTTGGAGTGCTGGGCGGGGCGACAGGAGGAATGTGGCCCTGAGTTATGTGTACGCCAACTCAGGGTGTGTGGCAGCCAGCTGGCTGTGTGTCTTGTGAGCTTGTTTGTGTCTGTGTGTCGCTCGTGCGTGTCGTCATCATCTGTCTTGCGTCCACCCATACCGCGTTGGTGTCCAGTCCGAGCCTGGCTGTTCTTCACCTTTCTACCTACCTAGATGGCTGGCACAGACGGGTCTCCGCAAGCGGGTTTTGGCCCATGCGCATGCTCTTCCTCGTGCTCGCCGCGCGCTCGGGAGCCGGAGTGGCGGGGTCGGAGCTGCTGCAATGGCGCGAGTGGCCGCGAGGGGTCGTGCTGGGGCTCTCCAGAGGGCGAGACCACTACGCGGTGCTCGCGGCGGCGCACGGGGCAGCTTCAGCTGAAACAGAGCCTCAGCAGCGCCTTCAGGCAGTGCAGCACAACGCCAGTGGCCTCTCTGGAGCTGTGCGGCGGCTGGCGGGCCTGTGCGATGGCGCCGATCCGTGGGCTCGGGACGCGCAGTCGGCTCGCGTGCCGGTTGCCGAGTCAGCCTGGCTGGCGAGAAGCGCCAAGGCCTTCCCTGCATTCTGGGCGCTGCCCAGAAGTGTGCAGTACCTTTGCTGCGCCGACGGGCGGCCTCGATGCGGATTGCCGCGAGTGGCGTGGGAGCCTCCAGTGGAGCGGTCGTTGGTCAACACCGCGGCGCGCGCGCGCCGCGGGTGCTGCACAACAAGCGGAGTGCATGGGCGGGCGCTCGATCGCTTTCCGGCGCCCAACTTTGACTATCGATTGCCGCCGGTTATTATAACCGGTGGGAGATCGTTCCTGCAGACGGAGGGATTCAACGCGGCGATAACTGCCCGAGACGTCCCTAACCTTTATTTATTTCTGCCCTGCTTCAGGAACCGGGGGCCGTCTTCCTCAACCAACCAAACCTCATTACCGACTGCCGGTCGTTGGGGACACGTGACTCCTGCAAAGGGCAGTGTCTCCACCCGGGAGTCGGAACATTCCAAACCCCCCCCTGCCCCCTCTCTCTCCCCCCCCCATCCTAGCCCTCTTTCTCTCCCCCCCTCTTTCTCTCTCTCCTTCTCCCCCTTTTCCCCCCCCCCCCCCTCTTTTTCGTTTTTTTTCTTTCCTTTTTCCCTCTCCTTTCTTTTCCCCTTTCCCCCTTCCTCCCTCTTTCTTCCTTTTCCCCCTTCTTCCCCTCTCCTCCTTCCTTTCTC
>NW_005196679.1:0-1381 GCF_000372725.1 Emiliania huxleyi CCMP1516 | reverse complement strand
GACTCGGAATGGGAAGACCCACGACGAGCATGGCGACGCTGCTGTCAACGTACCGCAGCAGGGCCACAACACCAGACACAAGCACACGCTTCGACGCCTCATCCTCGCCCTACGCGCCGCGTGGGGCACCGCTGTGCGAATGGAGCCGAAAGCCCACCTCGGTCAGAGTTACAACAAGCAACCCGACGTGGACGCGGACAACATTGGCAAGGACGGCACGCACTATTGCGGAGACGTCAAGGTCGTCTGTTCCCTCAGCAGCAGCGGGGAGCACGGTCGGAAGGGCGCTTTTGTCGCTTTCGGCAACACTGAATCATTCTACCGGAACATGGTCATGGGGCATGGGCCCTACTGCGAGGAGGGGGAGAGGGGGGGGGGGAGGTGGTGGTGCGGGCGGGGGCGCGGCGACGGCGCGGGTCCGTTGTGCGCGCGCCATGATGACGTCGAGCGGGTTTGCGGGGAGCGAGAGCTTCTCCACCTGTGTGCGAGGTCCGGGACGGCTACACCTCGGCACCCTCCTCCTCGGCTGCATCTCGGCTACATCTCGGCTGCATCTCGGCTAGATCTCGGCTAGATCTCGCGCACCTCTATCTCGGCTATGTCTCGTGCACCCTCCCCGGCTAAGCCGGCAGGGGCCGGGGCGGATCTCGTGTGTAGCGAGGCGCGTAGGGCACTCGCCACGAGGCTCGCCCCAGATTGGCTTGGTGACCTCCACGTATGCTAGGCGGAGGCTGATACGTGGCTGGAGTGCGGCACAAGTACGGCCGGCAAAACTACGGCGGGGGGCTCCAGCGGCACCTGGCGCAGCCAACGCGCCAAGGCGACCGAATCGCTGCACCCCTTCCCGTCCGCCGAAGGGGCGGTGGCCGGGAAGAGCACCGTGTGGATCAGCGCGCGCAGAATGGCGGCCGGCGCGGGCGGCGCCGTCTCCTCGGCCTCGCCGCCGCCGAGCGGCGCCGGCGGCTGCGGCGGCGGCTGCATCGGCACCGGCGGCTGCGGCGCCGCCCCCGGTTGTGGCGGCGCCGCCACCGGCGCCGCCACCGGCGCCGCCGCCGCCGCCGGCTGCGGCGGCGGCTGCGGCACTGCATACGCCTCGCCTGTCCCGAGCAGGCCGACGACGACGGACTTTCCGCTGCCGAGAGCCGCGTCCACCGCGCCTGCAGGAAGGTTCCGAGAAGGTTCCGAGAAGGTTCCGAGAGAGGTCCACGGGATGGGCAGGGGGGCCGCGCGCCGTGCGACTCGAGCTTTCAGCTGTATCTCTGCTGTATCTCTGCTGTATCTCTGCTGTATCTCTGCTGTATCTCGGCGGTGTATCTCGGCTGTATCTCTGCTGTATCTCTGCTGTATCTCGGCGGTGTATCTCGGCTGATCTCTGCGATCT
>NW_005196680.1:0-20816 GCF_000372725.1 Emiliania huxleyi CCMP1516 | reverse complement strand
TTTCTTTCTTTCTTTTACCGGGTACGGGACTGGCACTGCAGAGGCGACGGCTTCTAATAGAAGCCGTCGCCCTCACAGATAGATGCCGTCCTCCTCACAGAAGGCGTCGTCGGAATGGTAGTCAGGCGGATGGTCGAATCCGCGAAAACAAGAGAGCGCACAGAGAGCGTCCTGACAGATCGACCTGACGGAGTCCGCCGGCTTGTCCGCGCTGTGGCTGGCAGAGACCAGAGTCCGGAGACCGGACGGCCTATCTTGCAATCTTGGGGATTTTCACAGGAATATCGTCGCAGTATAACGACTCGAAAGCCGCAGAGGACTTGCGGAGAATGCAATCCATTTACCTATTACCTTGAGCACTTGTCTTGAGCACTGGATTTAGGAGTCGACCAAGGGGGCCCCAGGCGCCAGGGGGGGATTATTAGGGTAGATGTGTTACACGGTGCTCCCTCCGCCCTCGATCGTCCCGCTGGTGTTCATTGTGTGTGTGTCTGTGTGTGTGTGTGGGGGGGGTCATAACAAACACGGTACAGCTCCAGCTCAAAAAAAGTCTGGCGGTAAACGTACAACGGGGTCCCATATGGTGGCGGTGGCCTCCTAGAGAGAGATGGCAGCGGCAGACTGCCGCGAGCTCACAGCATGGCGGCCACAAGGGCCGACGCGTCGAGGAGTTGCACCTTGTCGCCGTGGCAGTGCTTCCGTTTCTTGTGCCTCGGCACGACCGTGTCCTCGCTGCCGTCCATGAGCCGGTGCCTCTTCGGCGTGAAGCTAAACTCTGAGCCGGGCTTCATCTGAAGTCCGATCGCCTCCTCCACCAGCTCCTTGACCACTGGGCAGCGCTTCATGAGCGCCTTGAGCGGCGGCTTCAGCTGCACAAGCGGCACGAGCGGCCAGCGCACGAGCGGCATGACCTTTGCGATGATCTCGTCGGTGCGCCCCGCGAGCTGCGCCCAGCTGATGGTGTTGTCCAGGATCGTCTTTTCGTTGAGGCTTGAGGGCGTGAAGCTCGTCGCAGTTGAGCACTTCCGCGAGCTGCGCGCACGCAAGCGCAGCATGAGTGCGGCGCAGCGTGCGCATGCTAGTGGGTGGAGTTTGCAAGCGCGTGGAGGAAGCGGGTGGAGTATGCAACCGTGTGAGTGGCTTACCGAAGCGGCGTCAAGGTCCTTGACCTTGACCGCGCTGCCCTTGTAGTGCCGCGCGACCAGCTTGGCGAAGGCCTTGGTCGCCTTGGCTGCGGCACTGCCCTCCGGCACCTCAGCATACGCGGCGTCGCGCAGGCGGAGCTGCAAGCTGGTCTTGGCGCCGGAGGTCGAGAGGCCGCGCTGCTCCAGCATGGCCTGCAGCTCGGCGACCGAGGCGCCGTCGACGTCGCAGCCGGTCGCGCACCCGCGCAGGCAGAGCAGCGAATCGACCGGAGAGAGCGGGCTCGCCACGCGCTTCGACGCGAGGAGCCAGAGGTTGAAGAGCTCGTACTGACGCTGATACTTGGACACCTCCAAGTCGCCGCCGCAGAGGAACTTGCCGTCGGAGAGGACGTCCGGAAGGTTACGGCCCAGGACGACGCCCTGCGTGTCCGAGCCAAGCACGCGGTAGGAGCCGGATGCGCGCCTCTCGTTTGTTGGCCGCTGGGGATGCTTCACCCACGAGCTGACCTTCGCCAGCACCGCGCGGCCGCCCGTATTCTCTCCCGTCAGCATGACAGAACCGTTCCATCCGAGACGGGCCTTGACCTTCGCACCGGTCGCTCCGAGCAGCCAAGACAGGTCCTGATCCGTGGGCGACCCGTCCATGGCCTGGTGAGCCGTCCACCTCTCCGAGCTCGTGTCCACCTCCAAGGACGGCAGCCTGACCGTCGACGCCTTCACGTGCGTCATGGCTTCGCAAATGGCCGAGAGGTCGAGATCCGCGAAGGCCGAGACATCCAGCAGCTTGCGTCCGGCCTCGGCCACCCCTTGTGCGGACGCCTCGCGCAGGCGCTTCCACACCTCGCTGTGTGCGTCTGCTTCGGTGTGGCGCAGGGCAGCCACGAGCATCTCGCAGGCGGTCTTGGCGCTCGCCTTTGCGCTGGCGACGAGCATGGTCGACATGGACTCCAAGATTGAGTCAAACTCCCACAGCGTGGCCAGCTCGCAGATCTCGAGCAGCACGGCGCTCTCGGTGGACGTCTGCAGCTGCTGCCCGTACAGCAGGGCCATCAGGTGGCGAAGCGCAGCGGCCGAAGCGCCCACGCCGTCACCCGTCTTTGCAATCACCTCGCCCGCGCGGGCCTCGGCCGAGTCGTCGTGCTCCATCATGCGCTTGAAGAAGCGCGACTGCGCACAGAGGTCCTGCTTGCGTGCCGGGACCTTCGTGCCGTCACCGGCGACGAGCGCAAAGTCTGCATCGAAGGCGACGGCAGCCAGAGCGCCCGCCTGGTCCTTGAGGGACTGGAGGCGCTCCTCTAGCTGGCGCAGCCGGTCGTCGTACGCCGCTCGGTTGGCGGCAGCGGTCGAGCGCAGCTGCGTGCCGCGCAGCAGGGCAATGAGCTCCGCCATCCCCTCCAGCTGTGATCCTGTAATCCTGGAATCCTACGTACGGCAGTTATACCCCTGTATCGTAGTTATGGTCCACTTTAGAGCTGTGAACGTGAACAGAGTGGTACCAGTAGAGGGGTTTGGCACAATGGCAGGGATCTACATTTGTAGGGATCCCTTATAGAGATGTTAGAGGTGGGTTAAGAGGGCGGCACGCCGCACGCTAATCTTGAAAACGTCCAACGGAGCTCCGTGTTGCTCCCAGCGCCCTCCCCCGCGCGTCTTGCGGCCATGGCCGATGATACTAGTATGAGAGGTCATCTGGCTACCGCGAGCGCGACTCAACTCGTCGACATCGTCCGATGATGGTGCCGCAAAGTCAGCCCTCGGAGGCTATGGTGGGGTCGAGCCGGCAGTAGCCGTGACATGTGGTTCCACCACCCCTCGTAGGCTTTGCCTCTGACCGCCACCGCTCCCAGGCTGCCTAATGGGATGGAAAGGAAGGCTCGGCGAGCGTATAGAAGCGTGCTCGACCTCGTCGTGGCAACCTGCATGGCAGCGCTGGTAGGCGCGATGAGCGTCGTGCCACCTGACCCGAGACGGGTCGCAGGCGTCGTACCGAGCGCGTCGAGACCGTGTCCTGATGTGATCTGCACGGGTGAGTCACGTCGGCGTCAAAGGAGCGACGTGCGACCTGTCAGAGCTTGATCTCCGATCTCAGCGGCGTCGAGTCGTCTCCGGCGGCGACACTATTGTACCTCCCCAGGACGCGCAGAGGCAGCTGCGACCCCGCCGAGTGGACGGTTGCACACCGCGCCACCTGCTGTGTGCAACCGTCTACTCGGCGGGGTGACAGCTGCCTCTGGAAGGCACCGAGAGGTACAATAGTGCGCAAATGGTGAAATCAAGGTTTTGTAACGCGAGCTGTGCCACAGTGAAATGGCACTAGCCAAGAGTGAATTGGAACTAGTGCTACTTGGATAGCACGCTTTCGGAGTACCGACGGCTAAGGCCGAGGCAGAAAAGGTTTCTGTTTTTCTCCGCTTTTCTTCACAGGATTTTCCTGTGAAGAGAGACGTAGAGAAACAGACATTTCAAACTCGGTGTCGAACCACCGGAACCGCCTTGCCCAGGCGCACAATAGTCCCCAGTCTGGCAACGGCCAGTTCTGTCATCCTGGTGCTCAAGGAAACGGGAAGCGGCGAAAGCCGACGGTTGGTAGGAATGGGGCTCCCGGCCAGATTTGGGCTTGGAGTTGGCTGCCTCGAGTTTGGATCTCGACGCGCGTCGAGAATAGGGAGGGGTGGAAGAAATGTGAAACGATTCGGATTTGTGAAACCCTCGTCTCGACTTTTTTCGCGAGCCACAGGCGCTCGCCCTGTGAGCCACAGCGCCTCCGGACAGCGTGCCGAGCGCCTGCTACAGGTTTGCCTGCAGCCCAGCCGCAATCGCTGCGGCGGCAGCTAGTCGGTTCGGCCTGGACTCGCGCGCGCCGAGATGGGAACCCAACACACGGCGCGTCGACCCGCCTCCGCTTTTGCAACAAAGTCTGCTTGGCTTGTGCAGGTGATGCCCAGAGCAGCAGAGACGACGCCGGCAGCCTCGGCTCGACCTCGAAGGCGGATCTCGTGGCCAAAAACCTGTGCTCTATTCGTCGGTGGTTCACAGTAGACGTCTGTGTAGGGCAGCTCTCGCGTCGACTATGCGCCGCCAAAGACTGTCTATGAGGGCACACCCGAGGAGGCGCCGATTTCATTACCGTGCGGCGGTGGCCAGGTCACAGGCATCGGCTGTGACACTGGAGAGTCGAGCAGCGGCACTGAACTTCCCTACAGGTCATTCCAGCGACCCACGGAGTACGGTCTCAGCGCGCAATCACTCTACTAGATCCCATCCTTGCCGGGCCTCTGCGAATGTAGGTACCGAGTTCATGCGTGGCCAGGTTGCAGGCCCATACTGCCTGGTCTCCAGCACCTATGATCACCGCGCCAGGCCGCAGTCGACGACTTTTGTGTGCGCTGGCCGCACTCAACCGTTGAGTCGCGGTGTATCAGTCTGACCACACTCGGGACCGCGTAGGCGATATGGGCGACTCTGGCCGTCCTGCATATGACCGACCATGACCCAGGAGGAGTCTACACGAGACACATCGTACATGGCTGGCGTTCTCGCGGCAGCACTATCGCGTGCGGCCGAGTGCGAGCTTCCGTGCCCGGTGCCAGACGCACTCGGCGCCAGACGTCCTCGGGAGCTCGCATTTTTGCCATACCTGCCTGCCCTCCCACTGGCTCGGCGCTCCTGGTCCCTACCCTCGTAGGCAAGGCTGAGTGACCCCGAGCTCCAGGGCGCCATCGCCGTGCTCGGCGGCGCCGCCAAGGGCGCGAAAGACGCGCTCACAAAGGACTAGACGCGCTGCTGCTAAAGAAGCCGGGCACGCTCGTCGCGAGAAGTGGCTGCCGCCGCCGTCGGGAGGGCGGCAGCCACTTCTCGCGCTGCCCAACGCGCCTTCGCCGACCGCCGCGCCATCGCCGATGCCGTCGCTCGCGCTACCGGCGCCACCGGCCGCGCGGGCCGCGCTGGCGGCGCCGCCGCCGGCCGCTGCGGCTCCGCAGAAGCGATCCCTCGCGCAGAATCGCCCTCGGTGCCGCGGCGGGCCGGGGGAGAGGGCGTGAGGGTGTCTGTGGTGGGTAGGGGCCCCTTGCCCATCGGGTCGCTGCGCGCTAGAGCAGCGGCGGCCCGCCTAGGGGGCTCAGGGCGGCCTGCCGGAGGGTGCCCCTAATGTGAAACACCTCCGGGGGAGGCCAACTTTGAGTGGTTGTGCCGAGTACTGTTTAAGGGTTGTGGGGCTGCTGTGGGCGGTTTTGGGCGTCCCTGGGGCACCCTCTGGAAGGGTCTGGCCCGTTGGTTCGGGGGGCGTCGCGTCTGGGGGGGTATTCACACCTCGAAAATCGTTTCACAGAAGGTACACCCCTCCCTACCCTCTGTATCGTAGTTATGGCCCACTTTAGAGCTGTGAACGTGAACAGAGTGGTACCAGTAGAGGGGTTTGGCACATGGCAGGGATCTACACTTGCTTTTACACTTGCTTGTAGGGATCCCTTATAGAGATGTTAGAGGTGGGTTAAGAGGGCGGCACGCCGCAGGCGGGGCGGCATGCCGCGGCTCAACTTGAGAGGAGTTCATCTTGACGGCGGTCGCCGACGCTGCTCGAACGGCAGTTGTCGACCGCCGGCAGTTGACCGGCAAGATGAAGTCCACTGCGCTCGCAAAAAATACCATCGGAACCGTCTCGCCAAGGCGCACAATAGTCCTCAGTCTGGCAAAGGCCAGTTTCTTCATCCCGGGCCGCCATGAAATAAATGGCGACTGGCAGAGGCTTGTCAGAGCAACTGGATTTCACCAAAATCCAGGGCAAAGTGTGGGAGGAAGTCTCGAGAGCAAAAGTGTAAGTCCAAGTGTGGAACGCTGCAACCCCCCCCCAGTACCTGGGTGGGTACTCTTGCACGAGTCCGCAATGCTTGCTGGGACACCCATGCTGGCCACCATCGCTCCTCTCTCTCGCTGGCTCCCTCATCGACAGTGTCAGCTCCTCGTGGACCCCTGTTGCGCACACCTGGGTCGGGACTTGCGATTCGAGCGAGTCGGCGGGCTCTGAGGCGACGATCGTCACGGTGGCAGAACAGCCAACCTCTGTTGACCTCCTCCTCCCCCTCCTCCCCCTCCTCCCCCCCCCCCCCCCCTCCTCCTCCTCCCCTTCCTCCTCCTCATCGCGCAACTGCAGAAGGCGCACCGTTGCGCGATGATGAAGGACAAGGCGGCGGCAGAGGATGACAAGGCGGCGGCAGTGGCGGCGGCAGTCGAGGCGGCAGAAGCTCTGGCAGACGACCTGCCAGAGCTTCGCGGCACCGACCCGGTGACATCCCTCGACCTCGACGAGAGGGGCCTCGGCCCCGCCTCTGCCACCGTGATCGCGTCGCTGATTGCGGGCAATGGGGTGCTGCAAGAACTTTACATCGGCGACAACCACATCGGCGACAAGGGCGCCGCTGCAATTGCCGACGCGCTGCGCGGCAACGGGGTGCTGAAATCTTCTCTACCTCAACGGCAACGAGATCGGCGACGAGGCTCGAGGGCGCCAAGGCACTGGCTTCCGCTCTGCGCGTCAACGCGGTGCTCACCAACCTTAACCTTGGCGACAACGAGATCAGCGACGAGGGAGCCGCTTCGATCGAGGGAGCCACGCTGTGCGCCAACGGGGTGCTGAACAAGCTAGATGTCTCTCGGAACGAGATCGGCCCCACCGGCGCCGCCGCGATCGCCGACGCCCTTAAGGGCAACGCGGTGCTGACCACCCTCGAGCTCGCGCACAACAATAAGATCGGCGACGAGGGCGCGAAGGCGATCGGCGGCGCTCTTGCGGTCAACGGGGTGCTGAACAAACTCTGGCTTGGCGAGAACAACATCGGCATCGAGGGCGCGAAGGCGATCGGCGGCGCTCTCGCGGTCAACGCACAACGGGGGGGTGCTGAAATCTCTCGACCTCTCCTACAACGACCATCAACGACATCGACCTCTCCTACAACGACATCGTGAGGGCGGCGGGCGCGGGCGCCGAGAGGCTGGCCTCTGCTCTGTACCCCTGGGGGCGAGGGTTCAGGCATCCCGTGACTCGCCATGTTCTGGAACTCCTCCGGACCAGCCGGGGGCGAGGGTGGGGGTGAGGGTGGGGGTGAGGGAGGGGGTGAGGGTGGGGGCGAGGGCGGAGGCGAGGGCGGGGGTGTTGGCGGGGGCGACTTCTCGACTGTCTGTGCGCTTGTGCGTCCAGACCCGGAGGTCCGGGGCGATTGAAAAAGAGGCGCCTGACCACAAGGCGCGAGAAACGAATCTGCGAGGCGTGGCCGCGCATGCGGCCCGATGGGGAGGAGCGGGGCGGACTACGGGGATCGGCCTCTTACACGGCCCTTCCTTGCAGCGAGCCCACTCCAACCCACCCGCGCTAGGTCTCGGGGGACGCAGGGGTCAGTCAGCCCCGCGCGACCTCGGGAACTAGCCGGGGCAGTCGGAGAAGGGGCAACTCCGTGCACTGACGGTCGGCCGTCAGAAACCACGCCTGCGTGGATCGCGTCACACCAATCCTCGCTACCCAACGCGGCCAAGGATATACCTCGAGAACCTCGAAAAAGGTCCTGCCGCCACCGCGCCATCCTCGCTCCTTCCTGCCGCCGCCGCCTCTGCTCAGTCGTTTGACCCGCCGCCCAATGCTCCGCCGTTCGCTGCCGTGGTCTGCCGCCGTGCCGCCGCTCCTTACCGTGCCGCTCCTTCCGCGCCTCGCCGCCCTTGCCATTTATTCGCCGTCCCTCCTGCCGTGCGTTACCGCCGTGCCGCCGTACCGCCGCTCCTACTCGAGTACAGTGCCGCGCCGCCTCCCACACGCACACACCTTACCTCCTGCTCGACCGAGTTTGCGATGAGAAGTGACCCGAGCCGCCGGGTGCCCCGCAGCGGCCTCGCTGGACCAGAAGAACCGGTCCGCGAGTGCTCCGCAGCAGCCTCGCTGAGCCAGCCAGAACGTCGTAGTGTTCTTGCTCCCAGCGCTTGCGCTTCGGCGGTTAGTGGTGCACTAACCGCCGAGAAACCCTTCGGGTCGCTCCTCATCGCAAACCCTGTCAGCAGAGTCTCCTACGGGAATGTACGTAAGAGCTACATACACTGAAAAAGAGAAAAAGCGCAATTCGTGAGAGAGAGTAACGCCGACATAGCCGACGCCCACACCGCCAACCCGACCTGCCCTGCGTCACAGAGAGAGTAACGCCGACCGGGGGCCGCACCGCCAACCCGACCTGCTCGTACTTTGGGTGCGTGCCCTCCGCCAATGTCCGCCGGGCGGGCGGGCGGCTGGCGGGGAGGCAACTGTGGCGCCTGGCGAGTGGCGGACCTTCGCGACGAGTGCGCCTTCAAGGGCCTCGACACGAGCGGCGGCAAGTCCGCCCTCATCGCCAGGCTTGACCAGCACGCCGCGCGAAGGACGGATGGGCTCGACGACTCTCCGTTCCGGCATCTGTCCGACGACGAGCACCGCGAGATCTGCGGGGTGCTGCTCGGCTTCCACGCGGCGGACGCCTTTTGCGGCAGGAGGCCCGGCTGCGTCTTCAAGACCGGCGGATGGGGCCTCGGCTACTATGTGGACGCGGCGCCCTGCGCGCGCGACCTCCTGATGTTCGGCTCCACCTGCCGCGACCTGCGCGCAATCATGATGCCGCCGCTGCAGCCGTACGTGGCAAACCAGCTCAAGCAGTTTCGCGACTTTGGCGACGCGCGGCAGCGGACCATCCGCGGCGAGGCGCACCGGTGCAGCGTCGACAGCAGTCTCGGCTCAGACCCGTTTCGCGGGATTCAGTGGGCGGGCATGCCTCGGAAGGTGGAGAAGAAGGAGCTGGCCGTGCTGCAGGCGCCGCGCCTTTCGAGGCGAGGCGAGGCGCTGGTGGACGGCGCCGCTTCACGGCTGACCTGTTCAACAGGTCGGCCTGCGCCTCGCAGCGCGGTGCGGGGTGTGCGAGAGGCACCGGCTCTCCCCCTGCCCCCCCCCCCCCCCCCGCTGCCCGCCGCCCCATCGGAACATCACGCGTAGCTGATGACGGGTCAGGCACGGGCCGCTCTTCCGGCAGGTCGTCCGCATGCACAAGGAGCTGCGGCAGTTCATCGAGAGCGAGGCGCTCGCGCGCAAGCGGAGGCAGGCGCACGGGGACTACCCGCCCCCGTTCTGGAGCAAGGCCTTCCACAAGCGCTGCGTTATTGCGGCAGGGTGGTTTTTGCAGCCCGGGCTGCCATAGGTTGAAGCAGCCGCTCCACGACAAGAGGAGCGCACCGCTGTGGCTGTTGTATAATGGAATACCATTTACCAATCTAACCAATCCCACTGTGAATCCACAGGGCTTGCACCTCAAACCCTCTCCTCTCACAGACCAGCGCACAGCGCCATAGCCCTATAGCGCATAGGATGTATTTTCTTTTCTCAATAACAAGGCTGTGAAACGCGCGCGACACCGGCCCGGGCACGTATATCGCTTAGTTGAGCTGGGGCACGCTCACAGGCGTTCCCGCTTCCCGGCGATCCCGCCGGGCCCGGGTGCCGGGAGCGGCGGGGGGCGGCGGGATGGATCCGCGCGACAGAGCGACGACGCACGACCCGCACAAAAATATAAGGGCTCGAGAGTCTCAGAGAGCCGGGCTAGTATCCCGCGAGGGAGGGAGAGCGAGGTCGGGATATTCTTGACCTCGTGTAGTTGCCGACGCCGAAAATGTTAAAAATTATGCAATTGGTCCGTCCCGCAACGTGCGTTCGCTGATCAGTCCATGCATGCTTTGCTCGCGGCTGGCCGCATACTACTGCTGCTCGTCGCCGCTCCAGCCTCAACCGAGGATGCAGTAGGAGACTTTGCAGCCGGCGAGTCCCGCGATTTGGGGTCTGGCGATGCGTCCTCTGGAAGCACCGGCGGCGCAGGCACCTACTCAGAGCGCGAGTTGGACTTCTTTGCAGGTGGAAGCCAAGACATTGATATCAGCCTCGCAGGCTGCAAGTCCTTGTTTGAGTGCTTGACGCTTTGCAAAGGCGAAGCGACTAGTGCAGCCCTCGCGCGGGTCGCAAGTCCTACGCAGGACAATGGTTGCAATGATGGGCTTCCGCTCTGGATGCTCGACCTTACCAGCCAGGTTGCGGCAGGGTGTTGCCAGGGGTGCTACTCTATGATACCCCTACCTCCATCGCCGCCGCTGCCCTCACCGCCGCTACCTCCGACAGAGTTGTCTCCGACGTCACCTCTGATCCCGCCGCCGCTGCCGCTGCCGCCGTCACCTTCGCCTCTGCCGCCGTCACCGCCGATCCCGCCGACAGATGTCGTCGCCCGCACCTTTCAAGACATTGCGCCCGAGTGGTGGCACGCCGACGCTGATGAACAGGCCTGGAAATTCGAGACGGGCCTCATCGGCGCGGGAGCATTGCTTCTCGGGCTCGGGCGGGTCGCCTCTCTCGAACCAACCGCCGCACAAGCCCGCGTGGCCGCCGCCGTGCTGCTGCTCGGCAACGCGGTCGCGTCTCCCGCGGATCCGCCTTCGTCAAACGCGTTTCCATCGCCGCCGCCGCCTCTGTCCGCACCGCCGCTGGCCCCTCCGTCCTCTTGCGACACGGCGCTAGACCTATCCACTCAAACCTCCCCGTTGTCATCGAGTACCGTCAGCGCTCCCAACACGCATGGCACATCCTGCGGCGGCTCTGGCAGTGAGAAGATCTTCTACGTCGAGGTGCCGGCAGGAGGCGAGCTCACGATCAGATTGATGTCAAACACGTACGACTCGAGGCACGAGACGCAATGGGGCGGGAGCTGCCCAGGCGACAATTCCGTCGCATGTACCGACGAACCAGACACCTTGCAGCACTCGTGGATCAACACTCACGGCTCGACTCAGACGGCGTACTTTATCGTGGACGCATTTTCGTCCGGCAGCGGCGATTTTGTACTCGCGTGGAGTGTCCCGCCGTTGCCGCCTTTGCCACCTTTGCCGCCCTCGCCGCCGCCCTACCCGCCGGGTGAGGCTCCCCTCCCTCCACCGCTGCCGCCGCTGCCGCCGCCGCCCTCTCCGCCATCGCCACCCTCTCCGCCGCCACCCTCAACGCCGCCGCCGCCGCCCCCGCTCGGTTTCTCCAGCGTCCCGACGCCCGAGCCGACGCCCGAGCCGACGCCCGTCCCGACGCCCGAGCCGACGCCCACTACGTGGGCGTACTACAGTGGCGAGGAATACCTGTTGAGCGACACCTGCACGGGGGATTTTTGGACTTGGAACGGCACGGTCGCGACAAGCGAGAACGAGGCGGCTGACGCATGCGACGGCACCAAGGCGTGCCGTCCCGATGGCCCGCCCGTCGATTGCGTGGGCGCGGCGGCGCAAGAGTGCGGACGCCGCTGCAGCCAGTGCCTCGCGCCGGATGCGACCACCGACGCCAACGGCACCTCCTGCGAATCCGGCCCGTGCAATGCCTGCCGTGTGTTCCGCTCCTGCGCCACGGGGGGGGCTGGCGCGGAGGGAGACTGCAGCTGCTACGAGCAGGCTGGCGCGTACTACGTCGGTGGGCCCTTCTGCTATGACCCGGCCGGCTGCTGGGAGAGTTCCCCGGTTGGCTTCCCCACGCTGCTCGCGGACCGGGAGCCCATCACGTCGGCCGCGGACGCCGACTGCAGCTCCTTCTCGCCCAGCGCGGAAGGCACCAACGTCTTCTTCCACCCACGGTACTGCTACACGTCGCCCGGCTGCTACGCCGCCCCTACCGGAGACATCACGCTGCTCGGGCCGCCGTGCGCCGCGCCCCCCCCGTGCTACGCAGCGGACGGCTGGAGCACGAATTTTGACTGGTGCAATTTCTCGGGGCCGGTGCCCATGCTCGAAACCACGTTCTTCGATGGCAGCGACAACTGCAGCACGACCGGTGAGAGGTACAGCATGGTCGCAAACGGCACATGCGTAAACCACGGAGACGGCTCGTCTGGCATCTACTACTGTGTGATGCCCGACGACCCTCTCGGCGCCTCGCGAGTGCACTGCCGGCCAGGCGCCTCTCCCAGAGGCCCGCGACGTGTCACGACACTGCGCCGTAGGCGCGTCCGCGCTGCCCTCTCCGCCGCCGTTGCCGCCAACGCCGCCCTCTTCGCCGCCGCCGCCCTCTACGCAGTTGCAGCTGCTCGTCGCCGCCGCCGCTCCAGCCTCAACCGATGATGCAGTAGGAGACTTTGCATCTGGCGAGTCCCGCGATCTGGGGTCTGGCGAAGCGTCCTCTGGAAGCACCGGCGGCGCAAGCACCTACTCTGAGCGCGGGTTTGACTCCTTTGCAGGTGGAGGCCAAGATACAGCGGGAGCGCCCTCGGATTCGGCCCCTGAGTCGGCGACGCCAGCACCGACCCCGGACAGCGAAGGGGGAGGTGATGACACAGGCACGTCCTCCGAGCCACCCACTCCCCACGACAGCTTCCACGCTGAGCGTGGTGTTAGTGCCGACGACATCGCAGACACAGAAGAGAGCTCATCAGGCAACGGACTAGACGCAGGTGCGATTGCTGGGATCGTAATCGGCAGTCTGGCCGGTGCTTTGCTGTCAGCGTGGTGTGTGTGGGCTTGCCGCATTGGCTATCTTTAGAGATATTGCAAAACGAGGGCTATGCCTCCCCACTCTCGACGGCCCTGTACATTGTGTCCTCCTCTGCTCCCTACGCGCTGCCATCAGAACAGCGATGCGTCCGAGTCTGCTAGCAACAACGTCTTGTCAGGGATCTGCAGCGGCATCGCGTCGAAGCGTGAGAACTTGAAACGGGTCGCGTACGGTGTCCCCACCTCGTACATGGTCGCATCGCCCTCGATTGCGCCTATGGCCGCAAGACGGCTCGTTCGGAGCGCGGCCGGGAGGGGCCTCGGGCATCGGGCATCGACGCTCCTTCCGCCATGGCCGACGTTCGAAAGTGGCCTGAGCTGGGGTACACGTCTTTCTTGCCTGCCACGGGGTGGGTGGGTTGATGTCAGACCCAGCTGGCAAGAGCAGGGCGGGAGAGGGCTGTCACGTATAGCAGGAGAAGACGTGGCTCGGAGTCGCAGTCACTCGGTCAGACTAGACGTGGTGCTCACCATAACGTGGGATGGGCGACGAGAACGACTGGCCGAATATGCCTAGAACCAGAGAAAGGCGCCCTTGCGCGTCACTGCCGCCAATTGGGTGGGTGCATACTGGGATGGCGGACGCACCGTGCGGCCGGCTGCGCGCGGCAAAGTCGCCCTTGGCTGAGAAGCCAATATCGAGCCGATGCGCGGGGCCAATGGTCGCCTTGGTCGGGGCGCCTACTCTCGAGGCGGCCCGGTGGGTAAAGGCAGGGGAGGGGGAGGGGGGGGACTTGGTGCAAGGGGAGCGGGCGCCCTTTACGGCGATGCTCCAGTTGCCAGCCGAGAACGAGGCGCTCGACAAGTGCACCTGTGCTGGGTGCAATCGTTCCATCGGCTGGGTGGCGACTGGGCCAGGGGTTGTCACGCCTATCGCGTGCTGTGCGCGCAGCCATACCCCCCGTGGCTTCAGCACACCTTGACGACGAGATCCTCGCACGTCTTCTGCCCGCCGCGACCGAGCTTGAACGAGTGGCCGCCGCAGAAGCCCCTGATGACACGGGTGCCAACGTTGTTTTCGTCGAGCTCGCTGGCGTAGTAGGAGACGTTGGCCCACTTGCGCTTGTCGCCACCGACGAGCGCGACGACGTGGACCTCGGTGATGAACGTGCCGTCCACGACGATCTCCTCCGCGGGCACCGGCTGGTATAGCGGGAAGGTCGCCTCCTCCGTCTTGAGGTTGACGGCGAGGCTTGGTGCCGAGAGGAAGCAGTAGAGCTGTCCGTCTTTGCCTCGAAAGTCCGCGCGCCCTCCGTGCGCAAAGTGCAGGTGCGGGTCCTTCTCGACGCCCGGTTCTGGGATGGGGGGGATCGCATCCCCGTCCATCGTAACCGTGGCTGCCTCTCGAGCACCTGTGGTGAGCTCTCCAGCGTCGCGCACCACCCTGCACCGTTCTTGGTCCACGATCTTGAACCCGCCAAGCTCGTCCTGGTCGGTGCCAACCGTCGCAACCACTGTCGAGAAGTCGCGACCTTGCCTCAGCAGGTGAGCCTGGCCTGGACCAGTGGCAGTGTCGTCGTAGGCCGTATCCATGTAGACCGCGCCGACGCACACCCTGCTCGAGCCTCGATTCCAGTTGGCCTCGCGCGCAAGCGGGGCGCACTGACTGTTGCTATCGGACTTGGGTGGCATTACGACCTCGTCTTCGAGCGTGATTTCTCCACAGTATCCACTACCCAGATCAGCCGCGCCAGCAGAGCGTTCGCCGCCGAATCCCGGATTGAACGCCGGCACGGCGGAGCATTCTTTCTTGTCAAACCTCGCCTTGATGCTGCGAGACGGTCCCATCGCGGTTGAGTAAAACTTCATGGATCCTTCGTTGAAAAAGTTGTCGTAGCGGCTGTAGCAGCTGGTATCAGCGCAGCTGAGTCCAACGTTGATCTTCATTCCCTTGTCCATTGTCAATGGCAAGCCGCACTGCGCGTTGTCTTGACCTGTATAGTACGACTCGTTGTCAAAGCAAACCATCAAGCTGAATCGGTCGCCGGCCATCAGTTTTTTCTCGTTGCAAATCGTGGACGTTGCCTCGGACCGCGGCTGCAGGGGTGGGCATGGGGTCAGCAGGGCTTTGACGTTGGCAGAGCAAGCCATATGTCTCGACGAGACAGCAGACACTCCCCCCAGCCGCGATCGCGGCTGCGACGGCGCGCCGTTTTGGTGGATGGTGCGCAACGCGAACGTGAGTGATTGCACGATGAGTTTTGGGCAACGACCAACGTAATTCTTGGCTAAAATGAGAAATCAGAGATCAGAGAGCGAAATTAAAAAATGCAGCGGTGCGAGTCGCGGGAGGACGACCCCGGCTCTAGTCGCCGACCACATACCCACAAAGGTCAAAGCAGAAAACCCCCACGCCCCAGCTCGCAGCTGCACAAAAGATTGCACGGGCCGGCGGGACCTGTTCCTTTTTACCCATCTCACAGTAGAGGTGTCCGTTTTTATTTATTTATTTTACAGGGGTCGTTGTACACGCCCATTCGGATCTCGAGAAATAAAAAGCGGCAACAGTGGAGAGAGGTTATCACGCGCGCGGTCCTCCGCCTGCACGATGCACGCGAGAGCGACGCGAGGCTAGCGACAAGGCCTCAGCGAGGCAGCGAAAGCCGCGCCGCCCCAATGCTGCAGTGGCCACGGCCGCGCCCGAGCTGCTCGTGCGCCAAGCACCAGCGGCGGCCTTGGCGGGCACGGCCGTGGGGGCGGGCGGGAGGCGGCCCGGCAGCAGCCTCCCGCGAGGCCCGAACGCGAGCTGCGCAAAGCGCTGCCCCATGAGCTCGTATCCGTCCGGGGAGGGGTGCAGCTGGTCCGGCGCCAGGCCGGCGGCAAAGTCGTCCGGCCCGAAGAGGTCGAGGCCACTCGCGTAGGCGATCCGGTCGTCGCCGCGCCGCTGGAGCAGCCCCACCACCCGCTCGAGCTCGGTCCGCATCTGGCTCAGGGTTGGGTAGCGCGGGTCTACCGCCTCCCGGTCAGGCGCCACGATGAGAGCCGAGCAGGAGCCGTCCTCGCGCCAGCCGGAGCCGTGCACGGGGGAGAGGACGAGGAGAGGCACGGTCGGGTGGCCGTCGCGGACCGTGGCGAGGAAGCCGAGCGCGGCCTGCGCAAAGCTGCGCAGCGAGAGGGAGCCGTAGTTGTGCACGTTGATGCCTGCTCACAGGGGGGACCTCCTCTAGGTGTGAACAGCGCGGAGCATAGCTTTGCGATGCGATGCGATGCCGAGCTTGAGCGAGATTGCTGCGACGCCATCGAGGTCGCGAATGGTGCGCGCCACCGCCTGGTCCAGGTGGCACTGGCCGCTGTAGCCGAGGTTGAGCAGGTTGAGCCCCGCCTCGCGCGCCGCGACCGCCGGCCACGAGCGGCTGGGGCTGCGCGCAGAGCCGGCAGGGCAGCCGGGGCCGGAGAAGATGGCGTCGAACCCGGTGCCGTGCGAGATGCTCGAGCCGTGTGTCACCCAGAGCGGCCGAGGGTCCGGCGCAGGCGCGAGCGACGCCCCCTCGTCCAGCCAGAAGCCAGTCACCACCTGCGGGCCGGCCGTCGACAGCCACAGCTCAAAGACGCGCTCCTCGCGCGACGCCGCCGGAGCAGCGTCCCCGAACGTGATCATTAGCTCGCTGCCTTCGTCTCCAGCACGCGCCATCGCCTCGGGGAAGCGCGAAGGTACCTCGGACAGTCCAGCGAGCGCGATGGGATGCTCCGGATCTTCGACGTGAGAGGCGACGAACGCGCCGTCGACGAACAGGTCGTAGTCGTATCGACAGTACGTGCGCAGGCGACGCACGCGCAGTCGCAGCGAGCCGGTGTCTGAGCGGAATCGGATCCGCACGCCCGAGGCACCACCCGCAGACCGGACCAGATCTGGATGGAAGAGCTCGACGTCTTTTACCGGCAGGCGCCACGGCTGCACGCCGTCGGGGTGCTGCTGAGTGGAGACGCAGCCGTCAAAGTGGAGGTCTTCGAGCGGGACGTCTCGCATTGTGCATTCTTCAGTCCGCGCCAGTCCGCGCCCTCGTCGTGCCAGTGTGGTGTGAGAGAGGCTAGTGTCCTAAGAATTCTTCGTGGGGTTCGGACTTTTGCCGGGTGTGGTATGGTTGCTCGCGCAACCCACCTCGAGACCATACCCCCCCGCCTGCTGACAGACCCAGCCTCCCGGAGACCGGGGATGGGCGGTCAGGACCATACCCCCCCACCCTTTGGGCCGTGAGAGTACCATACCATACCCCGCAAAATCCAAAAAGTTGGAAGGCCTGGTCGCCCTGATAATTCTTTTGCGTTGGGAGTTGTGTTGTAAAATTCTTTTCTTGGGGGTGACCCTGCGCCTAACTCCAGACGATTCTTAGGCGCGCGTTCGGAGTTCAGAAGTTTGTCAAGGGGTCAAGGTTGAACACAGTATCGACACCGTAGAGTCACCCACAACACGCAAAAGTCACTACTGTCCCCACAGACTACGTCAAGAGCACTCGTTGCGCGCATTGTCCCGATGAGATCCCCCGTGTGTGCACGTTGGTGGAGCAGGGCGCATCTCTTGATGTGCGCGCGAGGCCACGCGGCCACGCCTTCCCTCACGGCGAGTCGCCACTCGCGGGCGTCGACGGCACATCTTCGAGGAATGGCGGCTGCGGGCGGGGCGCTCGCTTCTCCGCTTGGCGGCGGAGGTAGCCGCGGACGAGGCCGGCGGCGAGGGCGAAGGCGACGCAGCCGATGCCGGCGTACGCCCAGCCGACGACGGAGGCGCTCTTCGCGACGACGCACTCGTCGGGCGAGCTCTCCGTGTACGAGTCGCAGTCGAGCGGCGCGAAGCCGTTTGGCCGCCCGTCGCGTGCCGACGTGTCGTCGCGGCTGCAGATCGGGATGGCGGCGGCGAGGCAGGCGGGGCAGATCTGCGACTTGCAGCCAAACTCGGAGGCGTCCGCCTGGTTGGCGATGATGCCGCCGAGTGCCCAAGCGGCCACCTAATTTGTGGAGACCGGGAGGGTGGGGTGTCATGCATGTGCGGCACGCTGCAAGCTAGGCCCGCTGCACCGCCGCGTAGACGGGGTCCGAGTACTCAAAGGTGGCGGCGCACGCGACGGCGACCGCGACGACGAGCAGGCCGATTGCAAAGTCGGGCGAGGGGAGCCACCCCTCGTCGAGGAGGACAACCTGGATGCCGAGGCAAGAGGCGACTGTCACCCACGACGCGTTTGCAGAGAAGGCGGCGGCGGCGAGCTTCGAGGCGGCGGAGCGGCGCGACGAGAGCTGGTTGACGTCGAGTCGGCGGAGGACGACGAAGAGGAGCGCGTCGTAGACGAGGATCACGACCTGCGAGGCCCAGTAGACCTCGTACCCGAAGAGGAAGAGCCACGCCGAGTTGGCCGCAAAAAGGGCCAGCACCGGGCCTCGGATCTTGGCGTACGACGGCTCGCGCAGGCCGCCAAAGCGCTGGAAGGGCAGCGCCTGGTACACGACAAAGAGGCCCTCGAGCGTGTAGATGATGCCCCAGATGGCAAAGGCCCAGCCGATGGGAAGGCCGTAGACGGGGTGCGTGTGCGCAATCTGCAAGTGGACGGAGGGTTTGGTGGTCAGTCCGCGGTGGGGCGAGCGGCGTGGCAGCTCGAGCGTGGCAGCGGCAGCGGGTCGAGCGTGGCAGCGGCAGCGGGTCGAGAGTGGCAGCGGAAGCAGCAGGGCGCCTCTGTGTTTGTAAACTTGACGGCCCCGAGGTTGTTGTCGGTGACGAGGTAGTTGGCGATCGCCATGGCGACAAAGGCGAGAACGACGGCCGCGGCCGGTAGACCGGGCGAGGGCGGCGGAGTCTTCATTGGCACGGTGGTGGCGTCTCCGTCCGTGTCCAGCCAGTGTAGTGACCTACGAAGGGCTTCGAAAGAATTTTACCACTAAGCCCCCTCTCGAGGTTCTCGAGGTGGATATCCTTTGGCCGCGTTGGGTAGCGAGGATTGGTGTAACCCGAGCCACGGAGGCGTAAACCCCCTCGCACAACTCTGCGCACGGGACTGGCGCGAAAGAAAGATCTCGACTTCGCTCCGCCCGAGCGGCGCGCCCGACGGAGAGAGACGGCGGCCCACTTGCGCGACGTTGTGCTGCCAAAGCACTTTGCGAACCTGGAGCGGCTGCTGGCGTGATGAAGCCGGGCATCGTTGGAGGCGACTTTGGAGGCGAACGCGAAGATAACGTTCCTCCTTGCAAGTTGAAAGAAAAAAGAAAATCCCCGTCAAGATGGCGCCGCGATTTCGCCCTGTTCGACGGGAGTTCTCGCTGCGCTAGGCTCAGACGGGAGTTCGCGCTGCGCTAGGCTCAGACGGGAGTTCGCGCTGCGCTAGGCTCAGACGGGAGTTCGCGCTGCGCTAGTTCGCGCTGCGCCCCCCTGCCTGCGCTATCTAGGCTCAGTGTACACGCGAAAAATGCTCGCCGCCGCTGTGGTCACCGCGGCGTCGCCTGACCACCTCGTCGTGCTCCAGCACGGCCTCTACGGCGGCGCTTCCAACCTTGCCGTCCTGCGGCAGTGCCTCGTCGGCATAGGCGGGGACAACGTGCTGGTGCACCTCGCCTCCGCCAACGAGGGCATGACCCGCGACGGCGTCGCTGCCGGCGGCCGGCGCCTCGCCGCCGAGATCCGCTCCGTCGCCGCGTCCGCTCCGTCGCTCGAATCGCTCTCGCTGGTGGGAAACTCGCTCGGTGGGCTCTACGTGCGTGCGGCGGCGGCCGAGCTGTACGGCGGCGGGCAGCAGGAGCTCGGCCTCGCTCCCAACACATTGGTGACGACAGGGTGCCCGCACCTGGGCGTGCGCCGGTACACGTACCTGCCGCTCCCTCCCGCGCTGCACTCGCTCGGCGGCCTGGTCGCCGGCCGCACCGCGTCCGACCTGCTGCTGCGCCGGACCGACGCGGACCCGCGCCGTCCGCTCCTCGTCGAGATGGCGGACCCCGACTCGAGGTACGGCGTGGCGCTGCGCTCCTTCCAGCGGAGGCGGCTGTACGCCAACCTGCGGGGCGACTTCATGGTGCCGTTCGGCACCGCCGCCATCGAGACCGGCGGCTGGGCCGCGGGCGTGGGCGACGGGCGCCTCGTCGCGCGGTTTGCGGCGCGGCGTGACGTGGTCTTTCGTGATGTGGAGGTGTGCGGAGGCCGCGCCGACGGCATCGGCGTCGTGTGCGAGCAGCGGCAAGAAAGGGCGGAGGAGGGGGCGGAGGGGGCGGAGTGGGAGGAGGAGATGCGGGCCGGCCTGTCGGCGGTGGCGTGGGACAAGGTGGGGGTGAGCTTCCGCGCCGCCGGCACGCTGACACCGCTCGCGCACAACAAGCTGCCCGCGCTGCGGCGCGAGGGGTGGAGGCGCGCCTTCGAGTGGGTGGAGCAGGCGCAGGAGGGCGTGCCGGTGATGGAGGACGCCGCGCGGTTCGTGGTGGGCGGCCGGGGGCGAGGGGGCGAGGGTCGCGGTGGGGAGTCTTCCTCGTAAAGCAATGAAAAGGGAGACGAGAGGGAAGGGGGCGGTCGTGATTGCGCGAGCAGACAGGAGAAGGAGCAATTCCAAAATGCTGACCGGCGACGGGCGCTTCCTCCCCTTCCACCACAGGACATCCTCCGCCTCCTCAAGACCGGCGAGGCGATTCCAAAATGCTGACCGGGTTCGATTACCTGGTACGGTGTGGTAAAATGTCTCATTTGCCCCGAGATCCAGCTCCTCAGGTGGGCGCCCCGCACCTCTCATCGGCCCGCTGTGGCCGCCGCGCTGAGGCGCGCCGCCGGGAGGCGCACCGCAGGCTCACTCCGCGCCTCCCGCCCTGCCCCCCCGCCGCCGCAGACCCATGTTCTCTCTGCTGCTCGCCGCTGCGCCGGGGCTCAAGGGCCCGATGCCCCGCCTCGAGCGCATCACGACCATGGCCCCGGCCGAGCTGCTGCGCAAGATGCCGGCGGCAGCGGCCGCGGCGTCGGTCGCGCTCCACGCCGAGCTTGCCCACGCCAAGTCCATCCAGGGCATCAACGGCGCGCTGGACTTTGGTCCGCTTGCGGGGGATCAGCCGGGCGGCGAGGGCACTGGCAAGGCCCTGGGCATCAACGACGACTCGCTCTTCTTCGCCCTCGGCGCGGTGGTGCTCACGGTCGGCGTGCTTTTCGCGCAGTGG
>NW_005196681.1:588549-610753 GCF_000372725.1 Emiliania huxleyi CCMP1516 | reverse complement strand
ACCCTAACCCTAACCCTAACCCTAACCCTAACCCTGACCCTAACCCTAACCCTAACCCTAACCCTAACCCTAACCCTAACCCTAACCCTAACTCCACCCCACACAACCCTAACTCCACCCCACACAACCCTAACTCCACCCCAGGGGGGCGCGCGACCGCGAGCATGGGAAAGACGCACCTCCATCGTCCTTGCTCACTGGCGCTTTTTCGGCCGTTGGCACCATCGTTGATGACACTTTTGCGCGGGAGCGAAATCCCAAACCTCTCAGCTCGAAGGGGGAATTTATTTGTTTGGGGGGTGTTCGACTGGGCTAAGTACTAAAGGGTGTGGATGCTGGGTTGAACAAAATCGGGGGACGCGACCCACTTCGCCACAGACGGTCCCGCGCCTCGCCGCTAAGACGGCCGCACGGCCGCAGCTCGTGTGCGTGCGGCCGTCTTTGTCCGGAGTGAATACCACCACGCGCTCGTCGGTGACGGCGTCCCCCGATTTCGCCGCGCTCGGCGAACCTCGACAGCGCCCCTTCGGTGGCATGCATCAAGCTGCTGTACGGCCCCGGCATCGCCTCCCCTGGCTTAGCTCTCAGTCAAGGTATTGTGGACATGGTTGGTCTCTACAATATATACACGGACACTGAACCTCCCAGAGCTCGTCCCGGTCCGTCACGGCCATCCTCGGCCTCCGGAGGGCCCCCGGCCGCGGCGCGGTGCGGCGGAGTCACAAATCCGACGGCAGAGCACCGGGACGCGGTCGGGCGATCTAAGGCCCAGTGAGGCGTATGCATTGCCCATCTAGGACTATCACCTGGACCTATCAACAGGGGCTGGAGCCGAGCAGGAGGGCCCGGCGCACAACCCCTTGTTCAACTCACCCTCCACACCCCGTACTGCCCAACCTCAGTGGGGGAGCGACCGGCCTGCATGAACATGCTACACGTAGCATGTAATCCCCCCCCCCACCCTTCTCAAACCGCCCCCCCTGGCGCCTCCTCGGCAAGGATCGCGCCACGCCGAACTAGCTCAGCCTCTGGCAGTGTGTTATGCCGCTCGCCCCACCCGGCAGGCAGCCCTCCTCCGCTGCCGCCTCCACCGCCACCCGACCCCGCCATGGCCCCCGCCCCGCCCCGAGACGTGCAAACAACAGGGGCGCCGCAAGCGGCCTCAAACATCTGTAGTGCCTGCTGCGCCTGCTTCCAAATGCTTGCAATCTCGGCAGCGGCCGCCGCCGCCGCCGCCGCGTCGCCGATGCCCACGGCGGCGGAGCAAGTGCCCACTCGCGCACTCAGCGCGCCGAGCGCCCCCTGGAGGACGGGCGCGATACGCTGGGCGGCGGCGGGCATCGGGGGCGCCTTGGGTTGCATCGCAGACGCCGCCTTGGTCGACGCCTCGCGCACTGAGGAGGCTGGTGGCGGCGGCGGGTCCGGCAGCGCCGGCTTGCTCGGCGGCGGCGACGCCGGCGGCAGAGCAGGAGGGTCCGGCGGCCCTTCTCTCGCGCCGTCTGCTCCCTCGCCCGCCCCGCCTTCTCCAGCGCCACCCTCGCCAGACCCGCCCCACGTGTGGCTGCCAAAGCCGCCCTCGCTGAGCGTGGCGACCCGGTTCTTCCACCCCAGCGGCAGAGGGACGCCGCCGTCACCGCCGCCGCCGCCGCCGCCGTCGCCGCCGCCGTCGCCGCCTCCGCCACCTCCGACAGTCACGCTAGCGATTGGCCCCACCGCAGCATCCTCTGCCGGCGCGGGGCGAGAGCGCTTCAGCGCGGCAGACCACTCCGCCGCCGCGTGCGCCTCGCTGACGGCCGCCGTGGCGGCCGCGACGAGGCTGCGCGCGAGGTCGTCTGTGGTGCGCCTTCCCGCGGCGTCACCCGCACGGCGCCGCTCCTGGAGGAGGGAAGGGGGGCGGGAGGCGGGTACGTGCGAGGCGTGGAGCAACGGCGAGGTTGGTCTGGCTCCGCGCCTTTGCGTGCTCGAGCAGCCAGGACGAGACCGTGGCGTGCAGCGAGGCGCGGGCGAGAGAGGCGGCTGGCAAGTGGCGAAGCAGCATGCCGCCGTCGAGATGGACGAGATCCGTGGCCCAGCCGTCCAAGCCGTCAAAGATGTGCGTCGCGAAGACGACCGTCGCGCCTGAGCGGCGGGGCGGGAAGAAAGCGCTGCAAGAGCAGGCCTCCAGCACGCGCGCCTCTTGGCCGAGGCGGGCCCACACCTCGACCCTCGCTCTCCTCGCGCAGGAAGGAGAGCAGCGCGGCGCGGGAGAGGACGTCGAGCGAGTTGGTCGCCTGGGGGTGGAGCGTGGGAGGCTCGCGGGGCGTGGCAAAACACGCCCTCTCTCTCGCAGGCGTCTCTCTCGTCTCTCTGGGCGTGCCTCGTCGAGCAGCACGAGATCACGCTCGGGCAGCAGCTTGCAGAAGAGCTGCACGCGGCGCTGCTGCCCGTCCGAGAGGGAGTGGAGCTCCTTCTCCAGCAGCTCCTCCACTCCGAGCGCCTCGATCAGACGCGAGACGCGCGGCACCGAGGCGCCGCTCGCCCTCACGGCGCCAGCGACGAGCCGGGAGACGGGCAGCGTGAGGTCCGACTCCCAGTCGGCGGTGACGAGGTTGACGCGGAGCGCGTTGGTGGTGCACTCAAAGGCGTCGCCGCCCAGCGTGCGCGCGGAACCGCCGCTCGCACGGCGACGGCCCGCGACTAGACGCAGCAGCGTCGACTTGCCGGCGCCGTTGGCTCCCACGAGCACGACGCGCGAGCGCGGCGCGACCTCGAGCGTGACGTTGGACAGCACGGCGGGAGAGGTGGTCGCGTACGCGAAGCGGACGTCGGAGAGAGAGAAGGCCGCCATACGTGTGTGTGGTTGTGCGGTGGCTCTGTATGAAGACAGACTAGCAGCCGTGGGAGACGAGACTAGCAGCCGTGGGTGAAAATGAGAAAACGTGCACGGCGACACTCGTTACGTCTCTCTCTCCCTCACGCGTCTCCCTCACGCGTCATGTCGCCCTGCAATGAAGGGGGACGTGGCGCTGTATTTCTTGCGCGTGCACCCCACATTCGGCAGCCTCTCTCCGGACGCAGCAATGCCAGAGGACATCGCATGGCCCGAGCCGCTGACGGACGAGGTCGTCGAGGCGGCCATCGACCGGCTGCTGCGTCGCGAGAGCTGGGAGACCATCACCATCAAGATCGTCTTGCGCATGCTCGAGGCCGAGCTGCTGCCGGCGGGCTCCGACGCGCCGCTCAAGCCCTTCAAAAAGTACATTGGCACCGCCGTCGACGAGGCTATGGCGCGCATCACCGAAGAGCGCAAGGCCGCCGTGAGCTTCGCGCTCGGGCAGGTCGTCTGGGCCAAGATGTCCGGCTACCCTTACTGGCCGGGGCGGGTGGTGAAGCCGAGGCAAGGCTCGGCGCTGGAGCGGCAGGTGCGAAAAGAGCGCGACGCGGGCGGCGAGGCGTGGCTCGTCAAGTTCTTCTTCTCGGACGACCTGCTCGTGTGCCCCGCCGCCGCGCTCGAGAGCTGGGAGGTCGGGTGCGGCAAGGGCTGGCGCGAGGCGCCGTCGCAGTCGACGGGCTCCAAGCTGCGCGAGGGCTACCTGTCGGCGGTGGGCCGGGCGGAGGCGGCGCTGCGGGAGCCGGCGCAGGAGGAGGAGGAGGAGGAGGGCGGCGGGGAGGAGGGCGGCGACGAGGGCGACGAGGGCGACGACGACGACGACGACGACGACGAGGAGGGCGGGGACGCGGGCGAAGCGGACGCCGCCGCAGACGAAGACTTTGACGCGGGCGAGGGCGAGGATGAGGGCGAGGAGGAGTACGGCGTCATCAGCCAGAAGCGTCCCGCGCCAAAGAAGCGGCGGCGCAGCGGCGGCGCGGGGGGCGGCACGGCGCCGGCGCGCAAGCGACGCGCGGAGGGCGAGCCCAAGCCGGCGCCGCGAGCACGGCCCACCGCCGTCGGGTCGCGGGCCGTCGCACCCAGCCTGGCCGGGGCCGCCCCGTAGGCGCTCTCCGCGTACATGCTCTTCTCGCAAGCGACGAGGCGCGGCCCGCAGAGGGGAGAGGGGGAGGGACGGGCCCGCGGGTGAGACCGGCTCGAGCGCCGGATATAGGCCCGAGGTGCGAGAGGAGCTCGGCGGCGCCTCCGTCGCGGAGCTCGGCAAGGCGCTGGGCGAGCGCTGGCGGGCGATGGGCGACGAGGAGAAGGCGTCGTGGGCCGACAAGGCTGCGGCGGAGAAGGCGCGGCGTGAGGCGGCCGGTCGGGCGCTTCTCGGGGCGGGCGCCACACCCCTTCACGCTGGCTGCCGGTAGGTTCGCTTCGAGGCAGAGCTCAAGGTGTACAACGAGGAGCACGGCGACACGGTGGCGCAGGCGCGGGCCAAGGAGCGCGCCGAGAAGCGTGGCCAGAGCGGCCGCTCGCGTTCGGCGCCGCGCCGGCGCAGCAAGGAGGAGGTCGCTGCGATCGAGGCGATCAAGGCCAAGCTCGAGAAGGCGCGCGGCTGGTGGCCGGAGAGGGGGGGGGGGGGGGGGGATCTCTGCGGGACTTGGCTGAGAGCGGCGCCCTAGCGGTCAGGCGAACGGCAAGCTCGAGGAGGCGAAGCGGCGAGAGGCCAAGAACATCAAGACCCTCTCCAAGCTCGGCGCCAAGCGGGCGGCCGCGCAGGAGGCGGACGACAGCGCTCTCCTCGCGCAGATCGACCAGCTCGAGGGCATCGAGCGCAAGGAGGCGGCCGCCATCCAGGAGGAGCTCGAGGCGGCGCGCGGCCGCGTGCAGAAGTACCTCGCCAAGCACGGCGAGGCGACCAAGCGGCCGCCGCGCGAGCAGAGCGGCAAGGACAGCGGCAAGGAGAGCGGCAAGGAGCGCGGCAAGGAGCGCGGCAAGGAGGCGGCCAAGGCGGCCAAAGAGGCGCCGGACCCAAAGCCGCCGCAGGACCCAAAGCCGAAGCGGCTCAAGAAGCTCGCCGATTCGCCGTCCGCCGCGCCCTCCGCCGCGCCCTCCGCCGCCGCGCCCTCCGCCGCCGCGCCCTCCGCCGCCGCGCCCTCCGCCGCGCCTTCCGCGTCTGGCGGCACGCCCGACACGGCGGCGAGCGAGGTGCAGTCGCTGGTGGAGCAGCTGCGGGCGGCGAGCGAGGCTGCAGACGAGACGGCGGTCGCCGCTGCGCTCGACGGCCTCTCGGGCGCGCCGATGAGCATAGGGCTTCTCTCGTCGACGGGGGCGGGCAAGGCGGTCAGCGCGATCAAGAAGGCGCGATCGGAAGAACGGCGTCAGCGCGGCGCTTCTGCTCCACGTCTGGCACTGTGAATAGGCGCACCCGGCGCTCGAGGCGCAGGCGCGGGGTTTGGTCTCCAAGTGGAAGGGGCTGGTGGCGAGCAGCGGCGGCGCGTGAGGAGGAGACGGAGCTTGCGCAGCCTTCTACCGAGCAAAGCCGGGGCGCGTGGGTGTCGCGGCGCGGGTACCGGGTAGGAAAGCGGATAGCGCGCGCGAGGCAAAGACCCTCGCCGCTCGTCCCGCCGGCCAGACGTGGGCCGTATTACGTAGACTACAAAAAACAGAGCGGAGGGGCTGCATATGGGGGGGCGGGCCCGCGGGCCGTGGCGTACACACACCTCACACGGCGGGTCACGGGAGGAGCGCGCAGCGCGACGCGCCAGCGGTCTCGTCCACCGGTCTTTTCTCTCTCTATATACGCTCTGTCCGGCCTATATAGTGTCCGGCCTCCCCGCGATTTCCGTTTCCCCCGCTACGTCGAAGCTGCGGCGCTGCAAACCACGCGCGCTCCGCGAACAGCAAACACATCTCACAACATGCACGTCTCTCAGATTCTCTCCAACATGGACGACATGGACTCCGCACTGTCATGACCACAACACACACGCACTATTCACACCCGGGCAACAAAGCTAGCCACAACGCTGCACCATCCTCCGCGCTTTCTGCCCGCGCTCCTATGTGCGCGGCGACACGCTGGCTCCTTCTACCCCCGCCCCTAGTTAGCCGCGCAACTGCGCCATGCGGCTCGAGTTCGGCACGCCGTCCCTCGCCATCTCGAGGATGACCCGCACGTCGTCCGGGGAGGTGATCGGCCGCGGGTTCGTAAGCGTCCACGGGTCCTTCATCGAGAGCTCGCACACCTGCTCGAAGCGACCCTCCGGAAAGTCGACGTCCGAGAGCGTGCGCGGCATGCCGAGGCCGCGAATCAGCGCGTCCATCGCCTCAGCCGCCGTCTCGCCCGGCCCCGCGCCGAGGGCATCGGCCACCGCCCTGCACTGGCCGGGGATCGCCTCTGCGTTGTACTGCAGCACGTACGGCAGGTTGATGCAGCTCGTGTAGCCGTGAGGCACGTCCGCCGTCCCGCCGAGCACGTGGCCGATGGCGTGCGACGCGCCGTAGTGCACTCCCATCATCACCGTCGAGACCGCCTGCCAGCAGCCGATCTGGCACTCGAGCCGCGCCTGGAGGTCGCGCGGGTTGGCCTTGGTCTTGGGGAGGGCGGCGGCGAGGAGCCGCAGCGCCGCCGCGGCGACAGAGGAGCTGTATGGGTTGGCGTTGATGCTGCAGAGCGCCTCGGTGGCGTGGTCCACCGAGCGGATGCCCGTCGAAAGCCACAGCCACTCGGGCGTGTGCAGGCTGAGCTCGGGGTCAAAGATGACCGAGCAGGGCTGGATCTGCGTATGGGCAAAGAGCTCCTTGTGCTCCGTCGCCTTGTTGGTCACGCCCACAATCCGCGTGAACTCGCCGGCGCTGAGCGTGGTTGGCACGGCGACGTGCCGCACGCCGCCGCCCATCGCATACTCGTCGGGCCCAAACACGTCCTGGCCCACGTAGCGGTCGAGCCCGGCCACGGTGCGCACGTCTCGGTCGAGGCAGAGGTTGACCGCCTTGGTACCGTCGGTGACCGAGCCTCCTCCGATGGAGACGAGCAGGTCGGCGCCTGCCTCCCTGGCCGCGGCGGCGGCGGAGAGGACGTCCTCTCGCGGGGTGTGACCTGTCAGGAGACGGATCACGGCTGTATAGGGTCACCAGAGACCCTCACCATCGCTACATCACTACACTCACCGCGCATGCCGCTCCAGGTGCCTGCGTGGTTGGCGCCGAGCGCAGCCTCGCACTTGGCAATCTCGTCGGTGCCGCTTCGCAGCGTCTGTTGGCGAGGAGTGCCGGGAGTAGGGGTGAGCGGTTGCCAGTCGCTGGCGACTGTCAGGTGCGGCTTCGCAGCGTCTATTGGCGAGGAGGGCCGGGAGTAGTGGTGAGCAGCTGGGCCAGACGTGAGTGGCCGTGGCCGCCTGCGAAGCGATGATGAACGCTCGGGAAGCACCGAGTGCGGCCACCTCCTCGGCGAGCGCTGAGGCCGCAGCACCCCAGTGCACACGCTGGAGCGCGGCCGCCTGCCACCCTCCAGAGATGTAGCAGCGGCGGGACAGGAAGCGGCCGGCAAGGGCGCTCGACAACTGGGCGCCGGTCCTCATCTTCCTCATGAAGTTGTTACGTTGGGAAATTTAAGAAACACGCCCAGTGTTGCACTAAGGTCGATTCCGCATGGTACGGGACCCCTCGATCGTCTCGCCCTCCCTCACTGGCGTGCTCATTGGGGGGGGTCATAACAAACACGGTACAGGATCGAGGTGCACGTTCCGGAAGCAGTGTCGCCCCCTCTCCATCATCTGACAGGGAGACGTCGCTCGTCGGCGGTGATGGTGGTGTGACCGATCGAGCTACAAGAGGAGCTTGTTCAGCACGATCCGGGTGGGTCGAGCAGTTCCTCGCTTCCTCAACGGGTGAGCTTCAGACCTCAAGGCCCTCAACGCGTTCACGCTTCGGCTCACGTGTGGAAGATTCGAACCACCGCCAGACGCGCATAACCTGTTTCAGTACGCCAGGGATGGTAAGCGTCGTTGCGCGTGCGTACCGTTTCAATAGCAAAGAAATCTAACACCTTTGTGTTGTGTGCGAGGGAAATAAGAACGGAAAAATAATTTAGGCGAGGCGACTTTGTGTTTCGCGGCGCGATCCATCTCCACAACTCTCGCGAGAGCCGCGCCGACCGGGCGACACCATCCCCTCACTCTCTCACACACGCTCGTTGTGCCGGGGCACCACATCGCAATCCAAGTGCGAGGAGGGCTCGTATCTCCCGGCCGACGTTCAGAAAAACTCACACCCAACCTACGCGCCCCACAAGGGATGGAGGGATCTCGAACGCCCTACATCAGGTGCTTCGCCTCTCTCTTGAGGCTGCCGCTCCCTCGCTCCCTCCCAGCCTCCGCCCGCCTCGTCGACTGCGCCTGCTCCACACCGCGGGCTTCGCCCGCTCTCCTCTCCGCGGGCGGCCGAGGATCATAGCACGTCTGCGTCATCTTCGAGGCAGTGGGAGGCCGGCCAAGCCTCATGCCGCGGCCGCGGGCCAGCCCATCCGCTCCGGCGCCCTCTCCGCCGCCGCCGCCGCCCTCCCAAAACGCCCACGCCGCGTTGTTGGAGTTCACGGCGGCCGCTTCGTACGACTCGGTCACAGCGTCGATCACCACCTACTCACAGACCACCAGGTGACGGCACGCCCTCTCTGCGCCTCTCCCGCGTCGTCAAGCGTCGCCTCGGCGCCCTTGCTAAAGGCGGAGAGGGCCATGGAACCGAGAAGAAAGTAGTTTCCCAGAAAGGTGAGGAGGAGGACCTGAAGAAAGTAGACGATGGACGCCTCCCACGTGATCGGGAGCCGCTCGGCAAAACCGAGGCCGGTGCCGATGAGCAGCGAGTCGAAGACGGCCTGAAAGTAGCCGATCAGGATCACCTGGTAGATGGGCCCCGGCTCCTCGCAGCCGTGGAGGTCGATCACGTTCTCTTGGGCGAGGGACGGCGTGGCGGCGTGATACGGGTTTATTGTCCAGCAGAGCAGATGGAGGTTCGCCTATTCACTTTTGAGCCGGGAGTGCGCCGAGGCGTCCCCATCGTCGGCATGGGTGGTGTGGGTGGAGCGCCCAAAAAAGGATGAGGATGAGATAGACGGCGAGGGCCGAGACCATAGACGTCGTCCACTCGCCAGTCACGAGAGATGTGAGGCCCCTGCAGGGCACGCGTCGTGGGTGAGCCTCGCCCAAGCAGCCATCGAACGAGGCTGTGTCGTAGGGCCTCTCTCCTGCATCTACTCGGCCGCTACGAATAGGCAAAGAGCACAGCGACGCGGTAGAAAGCAACGACTCCGGAGAGGCTGGCGGCGACCGCGGCCGCCATTATGTCGATGGGGTTGGGAAGGTCCGGCTCCAGGCACTGGTCCGGCGCAGGCGACGGCTCCGGCGAGGGTTCGAGTATGGGGACCGGCGAGACCTCCTCCAACAAAACCCGCGGCTCTCGCTCCTGAACGGCGCCTTCTACCTGAATGAAGCCCTCCGATGGAACAGCTGGCCGGGGCTCCGGGAAGTAGGCTGGGGCATCCTCGGATGGGATGACAGCCGGGTACTGTACCCTTGGACCCGCCCGCCACTGCTCGCTACTCTGAGTAGCGAATACGCTGAAGGTTGCAGTCGCCGGCCAGGGCTCTGGAAACAAGGCCGGGGCCTCCTCGGATGGGATGACAGCTGGGTACTGCGCCTTGGGCTCGCCCGAGGCGAACGGCTGCTCCTCCAGCTGCCGTCCCAGATACGGAGCCGACCAAGAGTCGGGCGGCAACTGCTCCTGTGGGGGTCGGGGGTGCGTTCGCTGGTGGATGGCGTGTGGATCGTGGCGGATGCGCGCGGTGGCCGCTAACCTGGAGCTGCTCGAGCCCGAGATTTTCGTTGACACGGACCGCCTGCCAGTATGGGTCTCCCGGCACGTGGCGGTGAAAGTTGACCACCTGCGTCGACCACGAGGAGCGCGACGGGATCAGGACTAGAAAGCAAGTAGCGCCCCGACCGCTAGAGAAGAATGGCGGACGTCTGCAGCGGTGAAGGCGGCAAACCAACAAACATTGGCGAGGCCGAGGGCGACAAGCCTATAGGAGTGCTCATCACGGCTGTTCCAGAGGCTCCCGCCAAGTGCGAGGGACTCCAGAAATCGAAGACCAGAGGATGTCAATCCAAACGCAGTCTACGCAGCACATGCAGGCGCAAGCGCTGCACCGCGCAAGCAGCCACGTCGGCCCGAGATCCTCGATCGGGTTCTCGAGTACTACTGGCTCGCCCTCGCCGCCGCCACCTTCGTCGCCGCCATTGCCGCCGTTCGCACCGCTGCGCCCACGCCTTCCTGCCGCGATGTCCCGAGTTGCTGTCAGCTCGACCTCCGTGCGTGCCACTGCCTCGCCGCGGCGTGCGCGTGGGATTCCCCTGACACTGCGAAGGTACTCCGCGCTTGGCCTCGCGACACGTGGAGGTGGCAAAGATAAGGTGGGCCGTTGATGACGTTGCAAGCCGGCACCGGCACTGGAGGCTACCGAACTACGATCTCGATGTCCAACAGGAACGCGGCGGTCTTCAGCTGCAGAGGGTAGGCGAGTCAGCAGCTCCGCGATCTGCAAGTGCAGTGCTCTCAGCTCCGCGTATGGGTCGCCTTGCCCTTTGCTACTGCTGCACGGCGTCGACATACACCACGCCGTGCGTGGGTTGGACGCGCGCTGCTTTTCAGATTCAAGATTCCGTCGCTTTTTGTTTCGCGGGAGAATTACAAGTACGCGATAAAGCTTCCTCGCACGACACTGGGCGCGCTGGCGCGGGAGAAAGCGGAATCAAGGATACCCGCCCTGCCACGATCTTGCTTCTTAGGGATTTTTTTGTCCTCGCTGGCGTCAGAAAATCCGCCCTCCAGAAACTGACGTACCATAATCCATATAAAAAGCCGACAGTTGGTGCTGTGCGAAGAACAACAGCCGCTGAGTCGTCTGACAACCCGACATTGAGACTCCAATAAATAATCATCGTCCCCGGCCCGCCTCAGCCTGCCCTTTTCTCTCCAGCTCAGCAATGCGCGCGCGCAGCACCGCCAGCTCATCGTCCGCGCTCGCGTCACCGCCCGCGGGCGCCAACCCCGCCGGCATCCGGTGCATCGTGTTCAAGTGCGCCTCGGGGATCTTGGCGGCGCTGGCGGGCTTCTGCTGGCGCGGTTTAGCCCTTGCCTTCGGCGGCGGCAAATCCGCGCTCGGCGGTGTCTGTGCGACGACCACTGAGCGATTCTGGTCGAGTTGGTGCAGCGGCGCCCAGCCGTGCTGCAGCCAGTCAAACATGACCCCTACAGGAGAGCGAGGTGACGGTCGGAGACGCTGCGGGCGGCGCCGAGCTGCGCGACCCCGTCGAGCGCCGTCGAGGAAGGTGAAGGAGCGCTGGTAGCTGGGCGAGCCCTTGAGGCGGGCGGTGTGAGGCCGGTCCTCCCCCGTCGGGAAGATGCGGTACCTGCGAGCGCAGCGCACCGAGGCGCTCAGCCCGCGGCAACGCTCGCAAGCGCCGGGAGGGAGGGAGAGGCGGCACCACGCCATGGCGCAATGCATGTCCTCGTGCACCATCTCCCAGATCTCGCGCTCGGCCGCCGGCGTGCACTTTGCCTTTCTGCGCTTGCAGAAGGCCGCCGTCTGCTGCTCGAGCGCCGCGGCGTACTTGTGCTGCTTGGGGAAGCCGTTGCCGCCCATCAGGCGGAAGACGGCGCGCTGCTCCTCGTGCAGCGGGAAGAAGGACTTGTGCAGGTTGCCGATCATGTAGCCGTTGACGTTCACCTCGACCATGGTCGCCTGGCCGTGCTGGTCGATCAGGATGTCGGGCGAGAGGAAGAAGACGCGCTTGTACCGCAGCCCGTTCCGCTTGAGCTGGTGATCGACGTGCAGGATGGCGTCCCGCGCGAGCACGAGCAGCTCGACGACGCGCCACTCGACCGACGGCCACGCCCGCTGCGTCCAAAAGTCCCTGCCGCTCGGGATGACCTAGTGGCGCACCCGGGCGGGCGTGGGCGGGCGGCGCACAGGGCGGAGAGCCCGCGGCGTGCGCCGGAGGCGAGCCTTGTCGAACCACTCTTGCGTGTTTGTGCGCGTGGGGTACGGCGTGAGGACGTTGGCGCGCTTGTTTTGGAAGCACTCGTTGGTGCCGGGCATCAGGACGTGGATGCACGGCTCCTTGACGTCCTCGACCGCCTTTGAGTAGTTCCACTGCGACACCTTCGGGATGCCGGTGCCGAGGAGGTAGACGCGGAGAGGGTCGAGCGACGTGACGAGCGCCTGCGCCGCAGGCGAGGCGCTCAGACACCGGAGCTCGAGGCGAGGCGCGCTCGAGGGCGAGGCGGGCGGCGGGGTGGGGGAGGGGTGCGCAGGGGCGGCGTCGGCGCGAGGGGAGGGGGCTCGCCCAGACGCGCAGGTCAAACTTGTGCCCCTGGTAGGTCATCGGGTTCATCAGGTACTCTTGCAGCACCCACGTCCCCTCGGGCACGCGCTGCATGAGCCACGCGGCGGTGGCGCTGTCGCTCGCGATGTCGGCGGTGGCGAGGGAGTACATGTGGATGCCGACCTGGTTGAAGCCCCCCTGCGGCTTGAGGATCCAGATCCGGTGCTCCTCGGGCTCCTCCTCGTTGAGCTGCACGTTGTACTCGCGGAAGCGGCGGTACGGCAGCTGCAGCTTCGAGCCCATCTTGCGCACCGCGAAAGCGCGCGACGTGAAGCGGCAGAAAGGGCCGCGCTTCGGGATCACATCGAGCGGATCGTACCCCGCGCGCGTCATGCACGCCACGTGCAGCCGCGCGAGCGACGTCTTCTGCCCCACCTGCTGCGGCAGGCCGGCGATCGAGTTGACGATCGATCCGGGCGTGATCTTCTTTGGCCGGAAGAAGGCCTCGATCTTCTCCCACGGCCGCGACCAGAGGAAGGTGAAGCCGACCTCCTCCTTGGACTCGCACATGCCCAGCTCGCGCAGCATCGGCCGCACCTGGCACTTGTCACGGACGCGTCACGGACGAGTCCACAGGCCTCTGCTGAGGCAGCCCGGCCGGCCGCGCCGTCCCGCGCATGTCGCCGCGGTCTCCGACGCGGAAGTAGCGGAGGCAGCCCTTCTCGTCGCGCGGCGGCAGGTCCGAGTGGGAGGTGCCGTCGGTGAGCGCCTTGTAGCCGGCGAGGTCGTGCGGCGGGCGGTAGGCCGTGTTCTCTCCGACGGGCGGCGCCAGCTCCCAGATGCGGCCCCACACGCCCCGGCCGCCGGCGCACTCGTCGCTCGCGCCGGCGGTGCAGTTGTCGAGCGCACTCACCATCTGCCCGACGGGGCCGGCGGCCGCCTGGCTCCGCAGCACCTCCTCCCGCGACACGTTGAAGGAGCCGCAGCGGCGGCAGGTGCGCGGGCAGATCTCGCCCACGGCAAAGTGCGCAAGGGCGCGGGTGGGCGGCTTGTCAAACACCTTGTCGAAGGTCTTCTCGCAGGAGAGGACGAGGTCCTTGCACGTCACGCTCGAGCGCGGGCAGCCGCGCTCGTGGCACGGGAAGGGGCCGCCGTCGCCGCACGACGCGTGCAGCGCCGCGGCGTCCGCCTCTAGGCCGGCAGAGTCGGCGGCGTCCGAGGCGGCCTCTGCCTTCTCCTTGCCGGCGAGCGCCTCTTCGCGCGCCTCGTGGGCGCGCAGCTTGGTGGCGTCCGGAGGCGCCGCCGTAGAGTCGCTTTGGTTCCGAGAGTTGGCCGCGTCGCCGCTCGCGAGAACGGCGGCCACCTCCTCGCTCAGCGCGAGCGACTCCTCGAGCACCGCCGCCTGGTCGTCTGCAGAGGCGGCGCCTCCGAAGCCCGGGTCGACGTCCTCGATGAGCGGGAGCGGGATGCCGCCGCGCAGGTAGCCCTTGGTCCTCCGGCTGCGGGACGAGGTCTCGGACATGCCCACAAAGACTGACAGCAGCACGTGCAGCGCCATCACCGCGGAGAAGAGGGTGGCACATACGATGAAGCGGCTGCGGCGCTGCTTAGGCTCGCGAGCCATGGTTGAGGAGTGGTGCCGGCACGAGATGGCGCTAGGTGGAGCGGGTCGTGCGCTGCACACCACCTGTCCGGGGGAGCCGTGTCTAGTGTGCCGTCGATGGCGCTATCGGGACACCACGTAAAAGAAATCATGGGAATCGAGCTGCCTTTCTCTTTTTTTGTAGCGCCGACAGGCGAAAGAAGCCGCGAGAACAAGGGACCGGCAGGCGGCGGCGTCGCAGGACGGGGCAGAAGAGAACAACGCGACGGAGGAGGAAGTGACAAGGGAGAGAACGACGAGGGTGGGACGACCGCGTGGTGGCATGAAGGTTGCAGCGAGAATCAGCGAGAGACTGCGAAGAGAGATAGGAAGAGGCAGACTCCCTAGGGTGGGCGACGGATAGCGCACCACACACCTCTCCTTAAAATCCCTGTGTGGTGGCGGCGTGCCGTCCTCCCATCCCTCCCTTGGGTTGTCTGTTTTCTTTCTATCTATCTTTCTTTTTTTGTAGGCAGATTTGTGTTGTGGTTCCTCGGCGCCGAGAGCTTTTAGGGCCTCGCGCCTTTGAGACCGTTACATTCCCCTGGCGCCTCTGTGGGCGAGGCTGGCGCTGGGGCGGAGGGTGGTGGCGTCCCCGTCGGCGTCGGCGCGTCGCGCGTCGGGAGGCGCCTGTTAGAGGCCGGGGGGAGCAGAGCGCACCACTCGTTTAGAGGTGAAACTTCCGAGCGAGTCGCCCGCCATTCCACCACGATCGTACTCACCCACCGTCCCCAACCCTGGCTGAGGGCAAGCCTCCGTTAGCTATGCTATATACGGCGTCAGTCACGGGCCCGGTACTCGGCGCGCGCCCCCTCCTCGTCCCTCGGTGCACGCCTCGCCGCGGTCCGCCCAGTGCTTCATGCGGCGGTACAGCTCGATGTCCTCCATCAGCGCGTCCGACACGGACTGCGGCGCCTCGCGCGCCTGCCGCTCGGCGTGCGAGGCCCTCCCCCGCTGCACCAGCGAGATTTTGCTCTCAAAGAGCGGGTCGCCCATCCAACGCGCCAGCTGCTGCACGATCGTCGGCCGCGGCGGCTCGGCCGGCTCCAGCACGAGCGTGCAGATGCTCTTGAGGTACCTGGGGCGGGGCGGGGTGAACTCGGGGGCGCAGGCCAGGGCCGGGCCTGCTGCAGGGGTATGCGCTTGACCGCACCTCTCCGCAGCGTCGATGCGGCGGAGCCGCTCCTTGCTCCGCGCGTTGGTGAGCGCCGTCGCCTGCACAAAGGGGCCGGTTCCCTCCTGGAATTGGTCGAGGGCCCGGTACGCCTCGTCGCGCCTGCTCAGGGCGCCGTCCCAAGGTCAGGAGCGGGCCCATCGTCCTGCGCCTCGCGGCACGCCCCCGTCGCGCCGGTTGTGGCAGCTCGTCCGGACAATCTCGCGCACGGTCGCTGCATCGAGCCGCGTGAGCGAGGCGATCTCGGCGTGGACCGTCTCCAGCTTCTCCTCTGCCCGCTCTGACGGCTCCTTGGGCGCGAAGGCGCGCGTGTAGACCGAGCCGACGGTGCGCGCGTAAGCGGCGAGGCTCATGTTGGGGCAGGAGAGCCGCCCGCCCCACTGATGCACGTCGTGCCCGCCGCACTGCCGGTGGTGCTCCGAGCAGGCGACGCAAAAGTAGGCGTGCGCAGAGCGGATGCGCTCGAGTGGGTGGCGCAGCAGCGTAAAGTACCTGCACGGCCGGCCCTGCCGCTCGCAAAAGTCGAAGCCGCGGTCGGCGCCGACGTTCACCACCGCCTGTGGCGTGTAAGGCTCCGGACGGCTGGCACGGCTGGGGACGGAGCGAGTCGTCCCGGCGGGCCTCACGTGGCGAGGGCTCTCTGAGAGCTCTTTGCTAGCGGCGCGGGTGCTCTAGCTGCGACACCTCTCCCGGCACGTCTCGGCAGCCGCCTCGGTGGCGGGCGAACCACGGGTCGCAGAGGTACGAGCGGTTGTGGAGGCGCTCGCGTGCGCTCAGGATCGTGCGGAATGTCGTCGCACCAACCTTGTCAAACGCGGCATACGCAAAGATGGGCGCCTCCGGTGCATTGGCGGTCACCGCGTTGGATGCGGCGGGCGCAGACTCGGCGGCGCTCGCCGCATTCGCGCTGGCAAAGGGAGACGATGATGACGGCGGCGCTGCCGCTGGGCCGTGATTTAGCACGGTACCGAGCCGCTTGTGGCCGGGGGCGGCCGCTGTCGCCGCCGCAGAATGGACGATCTGGAGGACGAGCAGGAGTGGAAGCCCTCGATTTGCCATGGCGCCGAGAGGTCTCTCTAGCCGGGCAGAATGAGCAAACACGTGTGCTTACCTCCTCAGACCTCGCCGTCTCTCTCGCGCGCGGCGCTCGCCTACGTCGCGATTGTTGCAGGGGCCCGGCGCTCTCAAAACTTGCGACCGCCGGGTTTGCATAGATAGAGGGTGAACTAAAGCAGAGAAGATTCTTGCGTGGTGGTGTGCTGACGTTCGTCGTGCTAGGACGCCCAAGGGTGGGCGACGGCTAGCGCACCACACCCCTCTCCTTAAAATCCCTGTGTGGTGGCGGCGTGCCGTCCTCCCATCCCTCCCTTGGGTTCTCCGTTTTCTTTCTTTCTTTTTCGTCGTGCTAGCGCCAGTCCAGATCTGCGCGTTGTGCCAGGCGTTCTTGGTTGGTTGGAGAGACGTCTCCTAGCACCTAGCTAGGACGTCTCACACGTTCGTTCGTTCAGTCAGACACCTTGCTGAGTGAGACTCACCCAGAGTCCAGTCAGTGTGCCTTCCGACTTATTGCAATACGCTCTTTCCTCCAGGAAAGAAAACGGACACGCCAAACGAGGAAAACACTGGGTCCCTAACTTGCAGAGCAAGGATCTTGGCAAGGACGTAACCAGGACGATCAGGCACAGGGACAGGGGCACAGGGGAACGCGGAACGCGCGATCGAAGAAACGGAGGGAGAGCCGGAGCGCAACCTACGCGATACGGAGAGGGGCTGGGCAGGGTTCACCCCTAGGTTCACCCACCCACACGACAGGGACAACAACAACAGGGTCCCAGGGAGTCCCCTCTCTCTGGCACAAATCTTTTTGTCTTAGCAAACCCATACGCCAGGATTTGGACATTTTGGGGGGTAAGGTATGGTAGCATCGGCCAACCCTCCTCCAGACCACCCTGCCCCCCCATCTCTGACAGACCAGGCCTCCATCCAGCCGTCCAGCCGACAGGACCATATCTCCCCACCGCCGCGCCGCCTTACTGCTACTTACTTGTAGGCTCTGGGAGGATGCAGACACCGACACGCACACTAGATACGCGCGGATGCCGCCGCCACGCCAGTGCTGCCACCGGTGCTCGTCTGACACTAGAGACTAGTCACTAGAGCGCGTGAGCGCGGCGGCGGCGAACGAAGTTGGCAATCGCCAGGGGCGAGCGGCGGGCGCGGGCGCGGCACCCGCACGGCGCTGCGGGCTCGGAGGCAGTAGTCGGCGGGGCCGAGGGACCATACCCCCCACCCCTGAAAGCTAGCCTTAGGGCGACATCCTAGGAAGGCCAGGTAGTGGGAAGGCAGCCCCCGTGGGAACGCCACCCCCATTAGAGGGAGCACGCCACCTGGCCCACCCCCGCCGCCCGCTCCTAAAGTCCTAATTGCGCACGGGAGCGGTGCACGGGAGCGGTGCGCAGTTTCATATGAACTGCACCGCTCCCAAACACGTCGGGTACTCTCACCGGTTTCGCTCAAAGCCGCTTTATGGCGCGCCCGCCCACGGCCACTGATAACCAGCTCGCTCTCGCGCGTGCTTGCGCTTCTGCTCGCCGCAGGCGAGAATATCATTGACCACCCGACCGGCTAGCCCTGCGCACCGGTCGCACGCCACCAATCGCGCGCACGCAGGCGGTAGGACTGCCGGACTGCCGCTTGAGCGTGACGCTCAAGTGCCCCCCGCCCGGCCATCGTAGTCGCCATGACCGACGAGATGGACCGCAAGTGCACGGCACTGGCCAGTATGGGTGCTGAGGCGGCTGCCTCAAGCCGGACGCGGCCTGACGGCCCTTTTCATGTGCACAAGAGCCTCGCTTCTCGTTAGGCTCGCATTGCATCGACAGCGGCTTCAGCAGGCCCCAGCGATGCTGCCGCCGCGGTATCCGGCGCTGCACTCAACCTGTTCGGGATCTGCGGCCGCTCTTCCCTGCTGTCACGGCGCCGGGCCCGGGGGCGCGTGGGGGGTTTAAAATCCCTGTGTGGTGGCGGCGTGCCGTCCTCCCATCCATCCCTCCCCTGGCTTTTTTCTTTCTTTTTACATACCAACTAAGTGATGGCCGGTGGTACTCTCCTGCAACCATAGTCCTTCCTGTGACATGGCAGGCCACTCTCAAGCCCTACAAACAAGCACCAGATCACCTCACTGTGTGAGCTCTGTGTCTTGATTTGCCAACAATATACCTACAAGCTACAACCTCACTTGGGGAGGGTTGACATCGTGATCGTTTCGGAAAATTTCTTTTTATGCTGTGGAAATTCCGGCGTGAAAAGAGGGAAAACCCCGACGGGAGGGCGCAGACCTACCCTACCTATGACGCCGCCCTCACCGCGCAAAGGTCGGAACCCAGCAGCGTTTTGGCGCAAGGCCTGGGTGAGAGGCCGGAGGCAAGCGCCTAAAGCGCAAGCGAGGGAAATATGCCGCAGGAGCAGGGGCCGCTCATCTGCCCCGGCCACTCTCGGCCGGTAGCGGGCATCGAGTTCTCGCGCGAGACCGAGGACGGCGTCTTTCTCATCTCCGCGTGCCACGACAAGACAGCGATGATCCGCTCGGGAGAGACGGGTGACTGGATCGGGACGCTGGAAGGGCACAAGGGCGCGGTATGGGGGGCGGCGCTCAACCCGCCGGCGACGCACGCCGTCACCTGCTCGGCCGACTTCTCAGCAAAGGTGTGGGACGCGCTGACGGGTGACGAGCTCTACACTCTGCAGCACAAGCACGTCGTGAGGTGCGCCGGCTGGGCGCCCGACTCGACGCGCTTCGTGACGGGCGGCAAGGAGAAGCACCTGCGCCTCTTCGAGCTCGGCGAGGCTGCGCCCGCCGACCCACTCCTGCTGCAGGGGCACACCGCCTGCGTCAAGGTGTCTTTTGCCCTCGCCGCCCGGCCCGAGGCCTCGGGGAGGAGAGCGGGAGCCCTCCTCGACCTCCTCTAGGTGTGCCACTTCATCGGCGACCGGCAGACGCTGCTCTCCGCGGGCGAGGACAAGACGATGCGCTTGTGGGACCTCCGCACCGGCAGCACGCAGCGCGAGATCGAGTTCAGCGGCTCCGTCAACTCGGCGGGGCGGCGGTCGGGGGCGGGGACGCCTGCGGGTGCCCATCCCGAGACGCCGCGCGGCTGCCTCGTGTAGGTGGAGCTGACGGCGGACGGGCGGATCATGACGGTCGCGGCTGGCACCGAGGTGTCGTTTTGGGACCTGACGTCGTGGCAGTGCCTCAAGCGCTTCTCGCTGGGCGTAATCGCGGCGAACGGGTACGGCGTCAACTCGGCTTCGCTGCACCCGAACCGCAAGGCCTTCGTGGCGGGCGGTGGCAACTTTTGGGTCTACCAGCACGACTTTGAGACGGGCGAGGAGCTCGCGTGCAACAAGGGCCACCACGGCCCCGTCTACGGTGCGGCCGCCAGTCGCCTCTCGCTCGCTCCCAGCCGACTAGCGGGCGAGTCACCACCTCCGAGACACGCTTGGGAGACGCCTCCCGCACCCCCCTCCGGCAGGCGTCCGCTTCACCCCCGACGGCAAGGCCTACGCCTCCGCCGGCGACGACGGCACGATCCGTTTCTGGAACTTTGCGCCGCCCGAGGACGGCGCCGCAGCCGACGCCACCGCCGCAGCCGCAGCGCCTGAGAGCTGAGTCGAGGCCAGGCCTGCTGCGGAGCACGCGCCACGCTGTATGACGGTACGTATGGACTGGTGTCGAGGAAGAACAAACTAGTTGAATGGGTTCTTTTTCTTTCCGGGACTAACGTCCTTAAATTCTCTTTCTGTTCTAAGGAAAAGAAAGAAGGAGAAACAGCAACCCCAAGGGAAGCCGTCGTCTTGGGGGGACGAAAATTCTTTTTCTGTTCGAGGCGCGCGAGCGATCCAGGAGGCCGCTTGCAGGCGGCTGCACAGATGGCGCTCAAGACGCTGCTTCTCAGTGCAGGCATGGGCGCGTGCATGGGTGCCGGCGGCGTTGTGATGCACAGTATGCTCCAGGCGACTTGGTAGAGCGTGACTGCCAGTCCGCCACACCACGCTCTCCTCCAAGCCACCGGTGGTCTGTAGGTGGGTCGCATGCCGCCTCGATCGCAGGTTGGCGGCGCGGCGGGCTTCATGGCCTTCATGCTCGGGATCGGCTCCGTCGTGCGCGGCCGGTGAGGGCGACTGAGTCCGTGTGTGTGTCTTCTCTGACGCGGGTCACGGCCTGCGCTTTCTCCCGCGTTCTAAAATGAATTATAAGTTATAATATAAGCAAACGGAACCTCTTCCGTCCCCTTCCCGTCCATCCCGCACACCTCGACGATATCTTTTCACGATATACAGTACCGACTGTGTATACTGGACGCGACATACGATCGGATTAAATGTGACATACGTTGTCTGTCGTCTCTCCAGAGGAGGGCAATTTCCGCCCCGCGGCGCCTACCCGTCTTAGCCCTTTCCGCCGAACCTCTCTGCCTCCCTGGCGCCCAGCACCTCGGGCGGGATCAGCTCCGAGTCGACTGGCCGCCCGACGATCGTCCCTCCCTCCTCGCGCAGCTTGACCGCCCCGAGCGGCGCGCCGTTGGGCTTGGTGACGTGGCGCGGGCTCGCGTACGTCACGAGCGCCTTCCTCTCGTCCCGCGCCTCGGAGTAGAAGGCGGCCAGGTCCGCCGCCATCTGGAGGCACGCCTCCGCCGGCGGCGCCTTGCCCTTCACGCGCGACATCTGCAGCAGCACGTGCGCCCCCGGGACGCCTCGCACGTGCATCCACACGTCCGGCTCGCGCGCCACGCGAAGCGAGAGCTGCTCATTCTCCTTGCGGTTGCGCCCCACCAGGATTGGCACACCCGCCGGCGAGACAAACTCGCGGCCGCCCCAGCCCGACGTCTGGGACGGAGCGAGCGGCGCCGGCTGCGTCGCGCTCCTCTTGCCGCGAGGGAGTCTGCCGCCCGCCGCCGCCGCCGCCCCCTCTAGGCCGGAGACCTTGAGCTTGAGCTTCTTCGCCTCCTTGAGCACCTCGGCACGAAGCGCGAAGAGCTCCTCGTCCTCTGCGCCGCCGCCGCCGTCGGCCAGCCGCGCCTGCCAGCCCTGCAGCCGCGCCTCCACGGCCTCGCTCTGCCGAATCAGCTCGGCGACAACGGCCGAGCCGCGGCGCAAGCGGCGCGCCTTGGCAAACGCCGCGTCCGCCTGCTCCCGCGGCGTGCCCTGGCCGCCAGCAAAGCTGAGCTTCACCTTTGCGCCGCCATTGTTCCAGTCCTCGACGACAGCGGACGTCGCGCGGTCGTCGATCTGCCACAAGTTGGCAACGACGAGAGTGGCCCACTCGGCGAGCCGCTCAGCGCTGCGCGCCGCCTCCGCCTCCTTGGCGAGCGCGATCTGCTTGCGCCGCTCGGCCTCGAGCGAGCTACCCAGCCATTTCCGGAGCCGCGGGCCGAGGAGCGCTTCCGCCTGTGCCGTGGCGCACGCGAGCGGCGCGGCGAAAGCGCGTGGCCGCAGGAGCGACGCGGAGAAGAGGGCGCGTGGCGGCCGGACAGCAGCGAAGAGGACGCTGGCGAGCATAGACCTGGGCACAGCGCGCATGTGCAATGCTGGTAGGACTCTGACCCTTTCCGACCCTGATCCGACCTCTCTACTCGAGTACGAGTACAGACCTCTCAGGTCTCGGATCAGTAACACCTCGAACACGGTCGGATCAGGGTCGGACCAGAGTCGGAACAAGGTCGGGAAAATCCCTCCCTCCCGCCGCCGCCGCTGACCCCTGTTCGAGCACGGTCAACCTGTGTCACCCGAAATCCATAGTGTCACTCCAGGTGAACCTTCTTTTCTAGACCGGAAGGATTGAGAGCAGCCTCGCTCTCAATCCTAGAAGTCGAAGGATTGTGAGCAGCACTCCTCGCAATCGTAGCATCTCTGTGCGATTGCTAGCACCCACGCTCGCAATCCTACATCTTCTAGGACTAAGAGCAGCTCCGCTCCCAAGGTGACTGGTGACGCCTACGACTACTACCAGCGCGCTCGCAATCCGAGCAAAGTCTAGGATTGCGAGCAGCACTGCTCGCAATCCTAGCAACATGCCTCCGATTGCGAGCAGTAGCGCTCGCAATCCTACATCTTGTAGGACTATGAGCGCCGCCGCTCATAATCCTACCCAA
>NW_005196681.1:524201-588449 GCF_000372725.1 Emiliania huxleyi CCMP1516 | reverse complement strand
CACGTACCCAAGATCCGAGGATTGCTAGGAGCGCCCTCTGTGCAGCTGCTAGCTATCCTCGGATCTTGGGTACGATTGTGAGCGTCGCCGCTCATAGTCCTACAAGATGTAGGATTGCGAGCGCTACTGCTCGCAATCGGAGGCATGTTGCTAGGATTGCGAGCAGTGCTGCTCGCAAACCTAGACTTTGCTCGGATTGCGAGCGCGCTGGTAGTAGTCGTAGGCGTCACCAGTCACCTTGGGAGCGGAGCTGCTCTTAGTCCTAGAAGATGTAGGATTGCGAGCGTGGGTGCTAGCAATCGCACAGAGATGCTACGATTGCGAGGAGTGCTGCTCACAATCCTTCGACTTCTAGGATTGAGAGCGAGGCTGCTCTCAATCCTTCCGGTCTAGAAAAGAAGGTTCACCGTCACTCCAGATCCATAAAATGTCGCATTTGCAGCGCATTTTGTTGCAAACAAGTGTGCAAATGATTGTTTTGACCAGTACTCACCTGCCCCTGCGGAGCATGCGCATGCTAGCCTCTCGTACATGCACTCTCTCTTCCGTCCGCACCCGCACGGTACCCATAACCCATTCCAGAGCCCACCATGCCGCTCGCACCCACCCACTATGCGTGTCATGCCAGCAGTGCTATGAGCTAATCACTTGGGGATGCCCATGAAGCCGAAGATCCTGGCCTGACTCTCCCGCTCACTCTGCTCGCGTGCGCGCGAAGCGTTCAACTCGGCCAGCATCATGCCCTGCGCAAAGGTTGGGGAGAACATGCTGATGCTCCCGCCCGGCTGTGCAAACACGGAGGGGGCCGTCTCTGCATCGCAAGTGCGATAGAGCGGCGCCGCCGGTGCCGGCTTGGCCCTCTTGCGGCGCTGCCCCTGCGGCGCATCCCCCGGCGGTGGCGGCCCGGGTGGTGGTGGCGGCGGCGGAGGCGGCGGCGGCGGCGGCGGCGGAGGCGGCGGCGGTGGCGGCGGCCGCGTCCACGTCGTCTGCTTGTCGACCGAGTTGTAATAGTAGGGGCGCCCATTGCCGTCCACGTACTCGGTCCAGTCCTTGCCGAGCGCGGCCTGGCTCTCCTCCTCCTCCTCCTCCCCCGCCTCGTCGGCGTCCGCGTTCTCACGCGCCACCTCCGCTGGTCGCACGCGCTCGACGAGTGACGCCTTAGCCTCGCTGCGTATGGACCAGAGGCCAAGAGCCTTGGCGGCGGCAAGGAGATCAACGACCGTGCGCTCTCCTCCTCGCTTGCCGCCGCGTCGCTTGCCGCCGCGCCGCCACCTCTGCCACCTCCGCCACCGCCGCCGGCGCCGCCGCCGCCGCCGCCGCCACCTCCACCACCGCCGCCGCCAGCTCCCGTGCCGCCCTGCCGAGCTGCAGCAGAGCGGGCAGCACAGCGGGGGGGGTTGCGTGCCTGCTGGGACTTCTCCCCCATGCTGCGGGCGGATGGCCAGCTCTTGTTCTGCTGCAGCATCCTGACGATGTCCGCCTTGGTGGCTTGGTCGGCGAAACCTCCCTCGAGCGCCTCAACGTGCATCCACGGCACAAAGTGGAGCTCGCTCGCGCGGGAGTAGACAGCGACAAAGTTGCGCCCATGCCCGCTGGCGCGCTCGCTCGAGAGCTTGAAGGCCCCGGCGCAGAAGCCATCGCCAGAAGTGGCGGCCGGCGGGGGTTACGCCTCACGCATTACGCATACGCTTGATGCATTCGCACGCCCAAGGTGTCAGAGAGGGCCTCCGCACCACGTACTACGCACACGCATTCCGGATTCGAGTGAGAAGTGGTGGCTGACGGGGGTTACGCCTCACGTATTACGCCTCACGTATTACGCATACGTTTTACGCATTCGCACGCCCAAGGTGTCAGAGAGGGCCTCCGCACCACGTACTACGCACACGCACTCCGGATTCGAGTGAGAAGTGGTGGCTGACGGGGGTTACGCCTCACGTATTACGCATACGTTTTACGCATTCGCACGCCCAAGGTGTCGGAGAGGGCCTACGCACCACGTACTACGCACACGCATTCCGGATTCGAGTGAGAAGTGGTGGCTGACGGGGGTTACGCCTCACGCATTACGCATACGTATTACGCATTTGCACGCCCAAGGTGTCGGAGAGGGCTTACGCACCACGTATTACGCATACTTATTACGCATCCCCCCCCCAAACCCCCTTTATGTGCGCGCACTGGCGCTGCCGCTAGGGCTGCCATAAGTTGGCTGGGGTTGTATGTGCGCTGGTAACAACAGACTCGGGCATAGCCCTCGACAGCCACCCCCTAACCCCCCCACCCCCCCCCTTTATGTGCGCGCACTGGCGCTGCCGCTAGGGCTGCCATAAGTTGGCGCTGCCGCTAGGGCTGCCGCATAATCATGAGCCTGTCTCCAAACACCTCTCCGACGCGCTCGACTATAGTCCAAATTGGACGGTGGACTATATGTCGGGACGGCGGCCATTTGCTCAGGCGTCAGAATGCTGAGCTCGTACACTGGCAGCTCCGCAGAGGTTGAGGACGGCGGCGGCGGCGGTGGCGGCGCGGTGAGATCGCTGGTGTCCCTGCCCGCCTCCCTGCGGGCGTAGAAGAGCGCCGCCTCCTCGGCGGTGGCGAAGTAGCCGAGATGAACCATCTTGCCTTCAACCGTCGCCTGCAGCTTGTACTTCTTGCGGCCTTGCTCCTTCGGGCAGAAGGACACGCCTTTGTAGCCGCTGCTGCTGCCGCTGCTAGTGGCCAGAGTCAGGCCCTCCCTCTCCGCCTGCCGTATCGCGTCGAGGCCATCGGCAATGGGAGCAGCGCGGGGCTGCAGCAGCTTGGCGGCGTCGGCGCGGCCGTACTCTGAGCGAGCGTAGGCGGTGGCCGCCTCTTCGGCGGTGTCGAAGGAGCCGAGGAAGACACTCTTGCCGCCAGCTCGCACCTTCGCCTCGAACTGCTTGCTGCTGCGGTGGAAGGTCACGTTCTTGTAGCCAGTCGTGCTGTCCTTGCAGATGGCTGGGATCAGCACAACGCCCTCTGACGACGCGGTCCGCGGCGGGGCCATCATGCAACGCACGTAGATTCGCAAGTTTGACAATTGGGATTCGTATTGGAGTAAAACAAGCTGCGCGTGGCCTGAACATTTGCCAGGCAATCATCTGTTTTGGCGAGCACAAAAAGAAAAATGCGTAATGCGTAATGCGTATGCGTGATACGTAGGGGGGGGGGGGGGGGGCTCGGGGGCGGGCGGGGCGAAATACATAATCCGTAAACGTGAGACGTGGTACGTAAGGCACCCGCCGCGCGGGCCATTGCACCGTCCCCCGGGCAAAGCTTTGCGGTGAAAAGGACGTATGCGTAATGCGGATACGTGATACGTCGAAGACGCCCCGCCCCCCCACGGGCCGCGGCGCACCGGCGGAGATCCATAATCCGTATACGTGACACGTGGTACGTATGAGGCAACCACAGGGCCATCGCACCGTCACGCACGCGATGATTACGTGTATGTATTGACGTTTTCTATTTATTTTTGAAGGGGGAGGCGGTCGACGGGCTGCGTAATGCGACGCATTTGGACTGGCAAGTGACGTACACGCACCGAGTATACGTATTCCCGAGAGGGCGTAATGTGATGCGTATGCATATGGGCCTCCGTGCATATGCGTGCGTAGCAGTCCTACTCACGATTGGCGTTATATAGGGCGCGTTTCCGCGGGCCTTTTTGAGCCACTCGCCATGTGGGGCGGAGTGTCCTCGGCCGGGGGACCAGCACCCACCATTCATGCGGCTGCTTGGGCGCACCCTTTGGGAGATTGCTGATTGCCGGTAGCTGGTAGCCGACAGACATCCAGTTCATCCGCTAGCGTGGCGCTACCTGGGCGGACTACCTTAACCGCGGCACCGCGGCGGCGGCCGGGCTTACCGTGCACCGTGCACCACGTACCAGCTACCAGCCTACCACTGGATCGCTACTCGCGCTGTTGCCACACAGCGCACTACCGTACAAGTACGCCGCGCCAGGGCCCAAAATTGCTCCACGTCAGTGCCAGCTGCGTTGCAGTCTGTTACATGGTGCAGGTGCGGCGGAGAGGTCATGTGATCTGGGGGTGGCGACATGTGCCGACGCTGGCGGCTAGCCGCCAGCGCCCACACCGCACAAGGTGCACACAACTGACGATCACTGCAGCTCTCCGAATTCAGCGGCTGTCAACGCCCGTCGCTCCGCTTGCATGCCGCCGGCAACATGACCGACTCCTCATCCTCGGGTAGCAGCACGACCTTCGACGCGGACGTGCTGAGGCGCGGCGCAGCCCCCGAGCCGGCTGCCTCGCTCGCAAAGGTGACAAAGTACATGCCGACTACGATTGCAGCGCCGCCGAGCGCTTGGCCAGGCGTGGGCAACTCCTCCAGGACCAGCGCCGAGAGCGCCGCGCTGAAGAAGGGCTGTAGCGGCACGAACGAGGCGGCGGTGGTGGCGCCCACGTGGCGCACGCCAAAGTTGACAAGGACGTAGGCCACCCCCGATGCCATCAGCCCGCCATAGGCGGCGCATCCCCACGCGAGCGACGAGGCGTTTGCGAGCGGCGCGAGAAGCCCGGCCACACCGCCTCGTCGCTGATCGACCGCGCACCAGACTGCCATCGGAAGCAGCCCCCACGCGAGCACCCATGCCGTCAGCGTGAAAGTGGGCAGCTCACGCAGTGCTGGCTTCTGCAGCAGCAGGTAGAGTGCCATGCCCACGCAGTTGCATAGCAGCAGCAAGTCCCCCAGCAAGGGCGAGCGCCACGGTCGCCCGCCGCCTTCGATGCCCCCACCCAGCGCTACGAGTGCGACACAGCCCGCGGCGGAGATGGCGATGCCGGCGCACTTTCCAGCAGAGACGCGCTCTGCGATGGGCGGGGACCGATTCGCGTGGGAGGGAGGTTACTCGAGGAGGTTACTCGAGGAGGCGCACGCGCCGGGAGGGGGCTCGGGAGGGTTGGGGAGGTTGGCAGCGCTGCGCACCGATTTTCAGCGCAACAGTGAGGAAGGCGGTCAGAACAGGCTGTAGCGGCTGGGATATGGCGAGGTTGATGGCGGACGTGTAGTACATCCCAGCAATGCCGAGCCCCATGGAGCCGCCGACTCCAGTGAGACCAAGGAAGCAGAGCAGCGGCTGTAGTCGCAGCGGAGGCATCACCCAGCCATCGTGACACACGGCCAGCGCAAACATTGCCGGCATCGCAATGAGCAGCCGCAGCAGAGAGAAGATGGAGGGTGCCAGCTCACGCAAGCCGATGGCCGAGAGGACATGAAACCCCGAGAAGATAAATTGTGCGCCGACTAGCGCACAGAGCACAAGCACACGCGGCGCTGCTCCACCGTACCCGGCGATCTGGCTGGAAGCGCAGGTTGCCGACGATCGGCTCGCAGCGCAGCCCATGAAAATGTCCCTGCTCGCGCGGGTTGTTCGTAAGACGAGCGTCACTTTGTACCAGACCGTTTTGAGTAACCGGGGAAGCCGCCGGTGGCATCTCTTTCCACCCAAGAAGCCCGTTTGGAGGGATGGGCGGCAGTGTGCGGGCGGTGAGTGCTAGTCGTAGTCCTCTCATCAAAATTTAGAACGAAACGCCCCTCGCTCCCTTCTTTTCCCTCTGGGTTGTTGTGCGAGTATATGGGACACGATGTCTCAAATATGAGGGGTTTTGACTCCTACCGGCTCCTGACGCTATCCCTGGCAGCTCTAATGGCCAGGGTCAGTAGTGTTGTGATAGATGGTGCCCATACTAGCGCAGGAGCTGCCACACTCGCCCGGACCGTCCCCTTCTGGGGCCGGTTCCGCAGCCCGCGAGAGCCGACAGCGGGGCCGTGCCGCGGGTGCCTACTGCCGAGTGCCACAAACACTGCGCCGTCCCGCCATCACCTACAGGCTGTCTTGTGTGATGGTTGGGATGTCCAAACGCCACCATCTTGGCTCTTGCGACCTCAAACCCGCGAGCTGTATGGGTGGTCCTGACGTCGACAGACGCCCGAGGACCATGGTGAAGCTGAGCCGGAACGCGTCGACAAGTCTCGCCTGAGCCCGTGGCGGTCGCCGGCTGAGTCGCTGTGCACGGACCGGTACCTCAGGCGTCACCTCCGCAGCCTCAGGTCTCACACTCCATCACCTCCGCCGGGACGCCGTCGGTGGCACGCTCGGCGGCGTACTTTCTGCAGCTCCATCTCGAGTACGGCGTCGAGCCTACTCACTCCAGTTGGATACACGCACTCCCTGGGACCCAGGGAGTGCGTGTATCCAGCAAGCGGTGCGACCCGGCAGCGCGCGCAGGCTGCGGAGCTGCAACAAACTCGAGACACGCTTTTTTGGGACATTATTAATTAGGTCGGTCGGGGTCCCGGGGGTCGATTTTTGGAAGTGAATAGCACGGCATAGAAACTGCAAAACAAGGTGCGTTAGCTCGAAAGAAACACACAGGCACCCACATGGGTTGCCATCCCTCAACACAAGTGGCCCACGGTTCACATTCACACACCCGGCCGCACCGCTCACGCACGCAAATGGCTCTCGCACCACCTCAACACACGCGCACGGGGGCGGAGGACGCGCGCTAGTCACTCCTCCTCGCCCTCCTCGCCCTCCTCCGCCTCCTCCGCCTCCAGCTCAGACGCCGCATCGAGCTCCGCCTCGTACGCGTCGATCAAGTCGTCGTGTATCTCTGACTCTGGCTCCCACGTCGACACGTCCGGCGGGTACCCCTTCCAGAGGATCAAGTAGTACGTCATCTCGACCCGCTTCTTGCCCTGTGAGGCGAGAAGAGAGGTGGTCGGGCACGTGAGCGATGGAGTGGCAATAAGCAAGGGCAGGTGCGAGTGTGAGGGCGCAAGCACCTTGCCGACCGTCTCCACCTTGCTGTCGAGAATGCGCTCGATGTCAAACTTCTCACTCGCCTCCCACTGCCAGCCGTTGAGCTCACGCAGATCGACCCTCTTCCTCTTCTTCTTCTTCCCGCCGCCGCCGCCGCCGCCGCCGCCGCCGCCCTCTTCGCCCGCCACGCGCCGCTGCCGCACCTTCCGCACCACGCCGTCGCCGTCGCACCCCGAGTCGCCGTCCTCGAGGTCGTTCGCCTCGACGCCATGCGCGGCGAAGAGGAGGTTCTGCAGCTGCGTGCAATAGTCCGCGCGGTTCGCCTGCGTGACAGTGAAGCCCGTCTTCCCCGCCAGCTTGAAGGCCTTGAGCTGGTCCTACAACAAACGAGAGCCGTGAGTAGTGGGGCACTAGTATACCGCTCAACAGCGTCCGAGAAGCGCCTGCAAGCCGGCGATCGCCAGCTTCTTCAGCTCTGAGTAGCGCCGCACGAGCGGCAGCTGCGCGATGCGCGCGTTCTCGGCCGCCTTGGCCGCCTTGCGCGCCTTCTTGCTGCCCAGCTTCTCGTCGCGCTCGGCGCGCTTTGCGCGGCCCGCCGCGACCAGCTGCGCCTTGAGCGTAACGCGTCTCGCCCGCCCCGCCGCCTTTCGGCACGCCGCAAGCATGGTCTCGGCGACCTTGAGCCCGCCGCGCTCATCGATCTCGCCCGTCAGCCAGCCGGCTTGGTTGTTAAAGCGCCCGAGCGAGTCGCCGGCGCGCGACTCATTGCGCTGCCGCTTGTGCCGGTCGTCGCTGACGCGGCCGACGGCGTGCAGCCGCTCAACCGGCGTGCTCGTCGCCTGCAGCGCGTCGTACTTTGCGCGCAGCGCCGGGGTGATGTTCGCCGAGCACAGCTTGCCGGTCTTGGTGATCGAGCCGTTCGTGGCGACGAGGCCCGCCGGCATCCACTCCGCAGCGTGGTTGCAGACCGCCCGGGACATCGCGCCGAATGCCGCCGTCAGCAAGCGCGTCACCATCGGGTCGTCGGCCGCTGCGGCGCGAATGCGCACCATATCGAGGCGATGGCGCTCGGCGCGGCGCGCCTGCGTTGGAGTTGGCGCGGTAGCGGCGGTGGCGGCCGCCGAAACGTCGCCGAGCTGCAGCTTGAGCGAGCCGTCGACGATGCCCGCGGGCGACGCGGCGGCCGCCTCAAAAAACGCGTGCGCCGCCGGCCACACGCGCGGGAGCACGTCGAGGACGTGCTTGTCCGCGGCTGGCTTGACCGCGCGGATCAGCGGCCAAAACACCGCGTCGCAGATCAGCGCCATGGCGCGCACCCCCGCCATGCAGGGCGGCGAGCGCGCGCCGGTGAGGATAGACTTGCGCAGCTTGCCGCCGCCGGCAGCCTTGAGCATCTCATCCTCGTCGAGGTAGGTCAGCATGGAGATGTCGTGCTCAGTGAGCAGCCGCTCCGTCGGCGCCGCGTCGAGGTAGAAGACGTACGCGCGCGAGCCGCAGATCGCGAGCACGTCCTCCACGTGCCCCACGAGATGCTCGAGCTGCTCCTCGAGGTCTGCCAGCCGCGCCTCCATCCACTCCTGCAGCTTGCGGCCGATGGCGTAGCCCTTGGTCGAGCAGAGCGCGACGTACTTGCTCACCTACGCGTGCGGCGCGGGGGGGTGCGGGATTGGCGCGCGAGTGGGAGTGATCTGCGGTGCGGGGTCGGGGCTGACGGTGCCTGGTAGATGAGCGCGCAGACAGGCGAGCTGAACCAGCCGACGCAGGTCCGCATCGCCTTGATCTTGTCGGCGTGCGCCGCGGCCTGCTCGTCGGTGAAGTTCATCAGCTCGCGCAGGATGGCGTCCATCGCCTTGCGCCCCTCCTCGAGGATGTTGACGAGCGCGTGCTCCGCACAGGTCGGGTCGTCGTCGCCCTCGCCCAGCCCGAGGACCAGCCGCGCAGCGAGCCGCGCCGTAGACGCCCGGTCGTTGCACGCGCACGTGGGGAGGAAGCGGCGCAGCAGCTCCGCCGCGCGCGCATCCGCGAGGCCGGCCTCCTCCATGAGCTTGATGACCTCCTCGATCGACTCGTGGTACGCCGACGCCTGCGCCTCGGCGGTCTTGCTCGAGGCCGTCGACAAATCGAGGGCGCGCAGCTCGAGTTTGCCGTTGACGCGCCGCGAGAGGACGGTGCCGATGCGCTCCATCTGCTGCGCCTCGGCGCCGTCGGCGATGTAGCAGCACGAGGACTCATCCGAGTTCATGAACTCCAGCAGCCACTGGCCGACCTGGAGCTTGTTGAGCTCGTAGGAGACGCCCGCCAGCTCCTTGCAGTGCGTCGCCTGCGGCGTCTCTGGCAGCCGCTTGACGACGGAGGTGCGCTTGCCGTCCACGATCGGGCCGGGGACCTTGATCTCGCGGTACGGCAGCTTGACCCCCAAGAGCCGCGCGAAGATCGGGAACAGCTTCGGGATCTTCTGCCGCGCGATGCCGAGGTGCATCACCGAGATGCACGCAAGCTCCGTCTCGGCGTTGAAGTGGTTGCCCAGCTTGAAGCGCGCCTTGGTGGGCTCGGCGATGGCCTTGAACTTTGCGGCCTCGGCCTGCGCCGCCTCAAGCTCGGCCTGCAGCTTGGCGCACTGCGCCTCCACCGCCTCCAGCTTCTCTGCCGTCGCGTCTCCGCGCCACAAGCTCGCGCGGGCCGCCCGCTCCTCCGAGAGCAGCCGCTGCGACACCGCCAGGTTGCGCTCGACGAGGTTCACGTCGGAGAGCTTGCGCTGCGTCACCTTGCGCCGCGCACTGAGCTCGGTGATGCGCCGCGTGCTCGCCTGCAGCTGCTCGAGCAGCCCCGAGACGCGCATCGAGCGCAGCGCGTCGAGCTGGTCCTCTAGCTGCGCGAAGAGGCCGTGCAGCTGCGCCGCCTCCTCACACGCGTCGTCCCGCTGCGCCTCGGCGACCTTGGCGCGCCGCTCGGCCTCTGAGGCGATGGAGCCAAAGTGCGCCGCGGCCTCCTTCTCCTGGCTGCGGCACCGCAGCTCCGCCGCAGTCTCGGCCTCGCGCGCCGCCGCCTTGAGCCGCCGCACCTCCGTGCAGAGCCGCCCAGTCTCCTGCCGCTCCGCCTGCAGCGCTGCGTCGAGCTTCGCGTACGCCGCGGCGGAGCGCCGCCGCTCGTCGGCGAGCGCGGCGTCGACGGCGGCCTGCTGGCGGCGCGCCGCCAGCTCGAGCTCGACACGCCGCTCGTCGGCGAGCGCCTCGCTCAGCTGCCGCCGCCGCCGCTCATAGTTGAGGAGCAGCGACACCTGCCGGAGCTGCGACGTGCCGCGCCCACGCGGCGGAGGCGCGCCGCGCACCTCGGCGGCGATCAAGCCGAGGACGTCGCGGCAGCCCTCCAAGAGGTGGACGGCGCTGTCGGCGCCGAGGCGCGGGTGCAAACCCTCGGCAAACGCGCGCAGCTGCGCCGTCACGTCGAGCTCGGCATCGAGCGAGGACGCGCCGCCGCCGCCGCCGCCGCCGCCGCCGCCCGTGTCGGCCGCGTCCGAAAGGGTCTGGAGAGGAACGTGCGCCTGCCGCACGAGTTGGTCGAGTTCGCGGTCGGCCTCCGCCGGGTCCTTCCGGCGAGAAACGGCCGTCGAGCGCCGCTTAAGCGCGCGCTCCACGTCCGCCTTGTACGCGGTCATCCGGCGCTTGTACTTCACGAAGTTCGCCTTGGTCTCCGGCGTGGCCAGCGCCGGGAGCGCCCGCGTCGGCGCGAGCGACTCGTGCCCGGCCATCGCCTCGACCCACCTGGTAAAGATGAGACCCGCATCGCCGGCGCCGCCCCCGCCGCTGGCATATTTGCCGGCCAGGCCGACGAGGGCGTAGGCGTCGATGAGGAGCAGGCCGCCCACGGGCCTCGCCAGGGCCGCGGCGGGCCCTGGCGACCCCTCGAGGGACGCCAGGGTGGACAGGGCCTCTGCCCTAGCAGGTTCTGAAAAGAGAGCGGTCGCCTCGCCGATGCCGCGGAGCTTCTCCTTGGAGGTGTGGAGGTCCTCAGGGGTCGCGACCTGCGCATGGCTCGTCGGGAATGGTCACCAGCGTCGTGTGCGACCTCTCTCCGGAGGCGTGCGACCGAAGGGAGAGCGGTGAGGCGAGGCTGAAGTCACAGCTGAAGCAACTGGATTTCAGTTGCTGACAGTTGTGGGCGATCCCGCGCGAACTGACGGCAGGTAAGCCGGCAGGTGGGGGGCGGGGGTGTGCCGGGTGGATCCCCAAGCGGGCGAGCCGGGCCCATGCATAGTTCGCGCGCGGGGGGCGCGCGAGCATGGGAAAGACGCACCTCCATCGTGCTTGCTACCGGCGCTTTTTTGGCCGTTGGCACCATCGTTGATGACTTGATTGCGCGGGAGTCGAATCCCAAATTCTCTCTGCTCGAGAGGGAATTTAATTGTTTTGGGGGATTCCGACCGACCTAGCACATTTTCGACGCTTTTGTCCCATATACTCGCACAACAACCCCTCTACTGAGCTGAGGGGCTCGCTAAACGCTCGCCGAGCTCCATGCTGTGCAACACCACCTCCTCACTAATCGTCAGGGGCGCGGAGAGCGCAGTGCACTACGGTGAGGCTGCGCAGCGGGGGCTCACCCCCTGCACCGCGCTCTCAGCGGCGCAGGGGAGGGCGGTCGGTGGCGGCGGCGGCGAGGCGCGAGGCGGTGGCGGCGGTGGTGCGGGCGGCGGGATGACAGGGGAGGCGGCGGGATTGACAGGGGAGGCGGCGGCCACGAGCGGAGCGGCGCGAGAAGGGGGGGGGGCGGCGGCGAGGCGCCGGTGAGCGAGGCGCCCGCGCCATCAGAGGGACGCGCCGCTGCGAGATGGAGGGCGGCGGTGACGGAGGCGAGGCGCGAGGCGGCGGCGGCGGCGGCGGCGGCGGCGGCGGCGGCGGCGGGTCTCGGTGAGCGGCGGCGGGAGGAGGAGCAGCGGCGGCGGGAGGAGGAGCAGCGGCGGCGCTCGCTCGCTGTTGACGGGAGCGCTTTTGAGCCTGGGAGCCCATGCCACTGCGACCGGCGTGCCCGGGAACGGAGATCGCGCGCGCGCCGCCACACACGACGCGCGCGCGATCTCCGCGGAGTCGGGTCCCCAGAGGGAAGCGGTCTTCTCGGCCGACGTCCAGCGGCGCGCAAGGAAGCAGGCGCAGCGGAGGCGGCCTAGCACCGGCTCGGCGCCGGGCGGTTGCGCTGCCCGCGAGCCGCGTCCTGAGCCTCGGCAGCGCGCTTCGCGGCGCGGCGCTTGCGCTGCTTCTGTGCCGAGAGCGGCATGATTCGCCAGCTGAAGCTCCAGACTCCTCGGGTCCGCGAGTTGCACGATTTGCGCAGGTTGAGGGGAAAATTGGCGTAAGCGGCTGAAAGCAGTCTTGGGTGGTCCCACCCCCCCTACTTCGTGGGGACCCCCCCGCCGGTCGGTGGTCTGCCCCCGAGGCGGACCGGACCCCCCCTCCGGTCGGTCGCTCTCTTGGCGGCGGGAGGTGTGACGACCGACCCCCCCCCTCGGTCGGTGTCCTTGCCGTGAGCCCCTCAATCAAACGCTCTCCCTCCTTCTCGCGAACCGCCGACGGGCGCTTCGAAATCGCCGGTTTTCACTAACAGTAACACTATGAAAACTAGTTACGCAGCCAAGCGCCAAGGAGACTTCTTCGCCGAGGCCCGAGCGAGCCCGACTCCACACACATATGTGGAGCATCCACGCAGTCGCAGGCCTGATCCTGCTTGTGCCGTCTTTGTACAAGCTCTGGCAGCGCTCCAGTTCTCCGCAGTACGCGCGCATCGTCCCTTCCAATGACTACGATGACTTGCCAGAGAGCTTGATCGACACATCGCCGCCGCCGTTGACGGGCTCATCGGCTTCCGAGTCGCTCAAGCGACAGCAAATGGCAATCGATCCGGGTGCTGGACGCCGCTTCATGAGCAGCTCGGTTGAAGAGATATAGATACTAATTTATTCACAGCTGCGGCGAGCATGTAACCTATGTGCGGTGTGACCCTCGAGCCAACCCGACCGACCGACCCCCCCCTCGGTCTGCGCTCCGACCGACCGGACCCCCCCTCCGGTCTGCGGTATTCCGCGGCCGCCGACCGGACCCCCCCTGCGGTCGGTCGGTCTGCGCTGGGCGCTCAAACCGCGAAGTCGGCCTGTTCACTACAAGATGACGCTCATATAAGAGGAGTAAGAGCACTTGAGCACTGGATAGGGTCGATTCCGCATGGTACGGGACCCCAGCTACATATCTAGATACACTGAAAAACTTGTTCGGGGGCGTGCCCTGCATCGGGACGGAATCCAGGGGAAAACGCTCCTGCAGCTGAGCTTCAAGAACATCACTGCAGCCAAACACTTCATTCATGACTGTCGACGTGCACGACTGACTGGCAGCAAGGCAACCGCGCCAGCACGCGCGTCCTCGTGCAAAAAATCGCTGAGCCAGCTGGCTGAGCCAGAACGTCGGCTCGCGAGGTGGGGTGGGTGCTAGTCTGGGACCCATACGTGGCAGTTCCCTTGCTCCAAGCGCTTGCGCTTCGGCGGTAGTGATCTAATCACCCGAATACCACGTTCGGATCGCTCCTCATCGCAAACCCTGTCAGCAGTTCACCCTCGGGTACGTACTTTTAGCTTACTGGGAGAAAAGAGAGAAGGGGTTGTGTTCTCTAGGCCCCTAAGGGCCCTACAGTAAGAAAGAGCTACATACACTGAAAAACTTGTTCGGGGGCGTGAGCGCCCTGCATCGGGACGGAATCCAGGGGAAAGCGCTCCTGCGCTGAGCTTCAAGAACATCACTGCAGCCAAACACTTCATGACTGTCGACGTGCACGACTGGCAGCAAGGCAACCGCGCCAGCACGCGCGTGATGCCCGTACGCAGCGTGCGTATCATGGAACCCAACATTGGCGTCGAAGTCGGCAACATTTGGATGTGCCTCGAGGGGCACGAGAACGAGATCCCTGACATCACTGAGCTCTCCTTCACCAGAAGATCGAAGCATACTTCGCGCAGCGCGGATACGACGCTGCAGCAGACTCGACGGCAAACCCGCGCAAGCGCCTGGCGCTCAAGGCGCCAGAGCAACGCCCGAGCCAGAGCGCCCGCGCGAACGTGCGTCCTTAATCAGTTGCACCGAGTTTTTAAAGACAAATCCAAGTAGACTGCTGGCTGGCACTGTCCTGCTCCGGGAAAAGGTCGCCATTCCGACACTTCGGAAAAAGGGGACAAGCGTAAAAAGGGACGAAAGCCGAGTCGAAGAGGACGCGGCGGCGGCGCAATGGCCACATCATCATCATCACCGCTCGCACTACCGCCCTCTCCCGCCGGCCCGCCGCCTCTGGCTACCCGCGACGGCTCCGCCCGCGACGGCGCCGCTATGCCGCTCGGCGGCGATCGACTGCAGAATGACACACCGCCAATGCTGCTCGGCCCGCCGGCCCTCTCCCTTCCCCGCGCTTTCGCAGGTCCATCCCACACGGGCCCCGCGGGGGAGGCGCCGGCGGTGGTGACAGAGGCGCAGGGCTGGCGGCTGCACCTCTCGAGTCGCAGCAGCACCGGCTACGGAGGCGTGCGCAAGCAGGAGCAGGCGTCGGGCTCGAGCGGCCGCCGACTTCCCTGGGCGTCGGGCCGCTTCGCGGCGTACCACACGGTGGACGGACGACGGGTCTACATCGGCTCTTCGACTCGGCGGTGGAGGCGGCGGTGGCACGCGCGGGCGGAGGTTTCGGTGGACGGACAGGTCGCCGCCCGCCGGGCGCGAGGTGCGCTAGACTGGGAGACCACCTCACTATGGAGCCTGGACCCGGTTCTCATGATTGTACATGACTAGCGATGTGTTATAGTTCCTCTTGTGTAAGTAAGACGCGATACCCGCCCAAGGGGCGTCTACTTGGGTTTGTCCGCGACACATGCACACATCGCGGGAGATACATGCCCAAGTCTCGCGGCACGGGGAAACCCGCAAATCATCCCCGCCGGGGCGTAAATCGGTCCAGGGCAAACCTTGTTGGACGCCGTTGGCCGTATCCAGTGTTCACTGTCTACGTGTTGGCCCGGGAGCCCCCCTCCAGCCGGGGAGGGCCGGCCGGGCCCTCTCACACAAAAACACGGGCCCTCTCACCCTAAAAGAAAGGGAGGGGCGGGTCTAAAAGAGGGGGAGCTAACCAAAAGAGGGTGGTGAGCTAAATGAGGGGGTCCCGTGGGGTTGGGGTCTGTGTGACGGCAGGGCGTTAGAAAGCACATCCTCGGTTAATGGCGTTGCTCTGACTTGGAGTGTGGCACCATGTTCGAGAAATGCCAGCTCCCCCTCCGTGAGGCGCGCCACGCGCGAAGTGGAGCACGCTCCGTCAACAGCTTGCTGAAAGTGGCTGGCCGTGGTCGTGCCAATGAGCGCAAAGTCGTTCGACGGCTGCGAGAGAACGTAGCCGATAGCAAGCGTGGGCAGGGCGACGCCGTGGGATTGCGCAAGCTGAATCGCGCGCTCGCGCCGTGCGAAATTAGTCGGAGTACAGTAAGCGTATCGCAGCTGCACGTCTCGCCACTTGGCGGCGGCTGCTGGGTCGTCCTGCGCAGGAACGAGCGGCGCCTCGTCGATTGCATCGTGATGCCCCCACTTGCCCGCCATAAAGCCCTTCGCGAGACACTCCCATCCTAGCAAAGACACGCCGCCCGCCAAATGAGGCTGACGGCCAGCGGCGTGCAACCAAGTTGTGCGAGTTTCTGCCGTGATGAAGGTGGTCCCTGGCCAAACTGAGCCACGAGGCTCGGCGAGAGAGCTCTGGCACGAGTCACAGCAGGGCGGCGTGAGATGATTGTCCAACGCATACTTTCGCGCCGCAGCGATCCGCGCAATTGACCAGTTGGAGACGCCCCAAGTGCGGATGCGTCCACCATCGATGAGGCTGTTCATGCGCGTGACGATACTGCCGACTGCGATCTGCGGATCATCGCGATGAAGGAGATAGACGTCCAGGTAGGTAACGCCGAGCCGCGAGATCGACCCTTCAAGATCCGCCTCGAGTAGTTCATGCTCCGCAAGTGAAGCGCTCCACAGCTTGTCCTGCCCGTGGCAGCCGCCTTTGGAAATGAGCACGACCAGCTCTCGTTTGATGCCGCGGCTGCGCAGCCAATCACCAAGCCGTCGTTCGCACTGACCGCCACCGTAAATTGCTGCACAGTCAAAGGCGTTGCAGCCCGACATCCACACGGCATCGAGCAGGGCCATTGCTTCGGATTCAGGCAAGCTGCCCAAGAAGAGAGTTCCGTATATCAGACGCGAGACGGGGATGTCGACACCAGCGATGCAACCGGTCAGCAGCCGGGGAGGTTTGTCATCTGGGCCTGCCATGTGTTGTGTATGCACGGCCGCCACAACGCCACAGCCGCCGGCCGGATCTATTCGATACGCGCGCTTCGATGCGGGCGGGAGCGGGCAGGCGGGCGGACGGTTTATCAGCGATGAGTGAGTTCAAGAATTACCATTCCTCCATACGTCGTCGCAGAACGGGGCAGAAGAGAGCGACGCGACAGAGGAAGAAGTGACAAGGGAGAGAACGACGAGAGTGGGACGACCGCGAGGTGGCATGAAGGTTGCAGCGAGAAGCGGCGAGAGACTGCGAAGAGAGATAGGAAGAGGCAGACTCCCTAGGGGTGGGCGACCCGGCCAGCGGAGGGAGCAATTGCCCGCTCGGTCACCACCCCCGCCGGCGCGACGCGATCCGATCGACGCCGCCGCCGACGGGGCCGCCGGCACGGAGTATATTCCGTCTTCGCCAAAATTGTAATTGTACAATTTCCCCTGGAACTCTGCCCCCCCCCCCGCTTGCTGCAGCTCATCGGCTCGCAGACTATAGTCGAGCGCGTCGGAGAGGTGTCTGCCGTGGGTTCGTTGCTTTCACCCCAGTCCTCAGGTGCATCTGAGGGCTCCAGCTCCGCGTAGAGAGCCGTCTGGAAAGACACCATGCACACGCTCAAGGGCCTACCCGTGGACGAATCAACGCCGCACAAGGGATCTGCGGCTGCCGAGCCAGCTGACGACCAGAGCCTTCTACCTTCCTGGTTCAGAGACTTCATGTTCCCACGGCCCGACGCTGCCGAAACTACGGCGCAGGCGCGGGAGCGTGAGTGGACACAGGCCCGGTTCTGGGGCTTCTCCTCGTTCCTCTTCCCTGCTGTCATCATGATCGTGTTGTCCACACGCAATGACGTGGTGGAGGTTGTCTACGAAGAAGAATCATGTGACTGGGCGAACCTGATAGAGAAAACCATGTTCTACATCGGAGCTTGGATCCTCAAGGACATTGTACTCAACTGCTTCAAGTGGTGGTGGTGCACACGATACTGGGGGCTCTCCCAGGAACATTTTGACCTGCTGATCGGACCGAGGCACGAGTGGACCGATAAGGAAGTGGACACCCTGGTCCAAGCGTATGGGAAGTGGAACCTCAAGGCGATGGATGCCATCAACCGGCGAGCGGGCCACGTGGTGATCAACATCATCCGTATTTGGTTCTTCACGAGGGTACTCACAAACTACTCGATTCGCCTGCACTCGGCACTGCTGCAATTGCCCATTATCAACGGGATCAAAATCCTGACGGAGTCTGGGGATCGCTGCTGGGACGTTGGAAAATACATCTTCCAGGGTGCTCGGCTGTTCGATGGTCGCTACGGCCGGTTCAACCTTGTGGTGGTCAACTTCTGGGCGTATGCGGGGCGAGTGGTGATGTTTGAACTGCTGGTTGGGGCGAAAGGCATGGGCGATGAGAAGGAGGGCCTGCTCTTCATGCTGGCCATGCAGCCCCTCCTGTGGGGGGACTCGGCGGGGGAGCTGATCGGTTCCTTCTGGGGAAAACACAGGTTCAAGGTCATTGGCCTGGGCGATGTCAACCAGAAAAGCGTCGAGGGCACGGTAGCGGTGTTCGTGGCCTCCTTCCTGGGCATGTTGGGGGTCTTCTATGGCATGTACGGCGAAGCGGTGAGTTCAGTGTTCGTATGTCATCCAGTGCTCGTCATGGCCTACACCTGTGTGGTCGCCACCATCGCAGAGGTGGCTGCACCACGCGGGACAGACAATTTCTTCCTCCAGGTGCTCTCGCTGCTCGTGCTCATTGCGAGCATCCAGAATTCGCCCTCCATTCGGTGACCTCCATGGCTGTCCGCCTATTTGTGGGTGGCGCTCTCGATATGGCTGCGTCAACCTCGACGTCGCTGTCGCCCTCCCCATCCGCGCCGTCGCCCGTGCCTCGGTTCGCGTCATCGGTAGCGTCTCCGTTGTTCCCTCGTGCCCCGCCGTCGCCCTCTTTTCTCGGGCCGTTCGCAATTTCGCCCCTCCTGCGTGTCGCCCCTCCGTCTCCCCACTCCTCTTCCTTCGTCGTCATCGTCGCTGTCGCGGAAGCCCTCCGGCCCCTCGATTTCCTCGCCTATCCCCTCCGCTGCGTCGTCCCAGTCTACGAAAAAAAACTCGGACCCACGTAGACAAGGAGCGCGCGCCAATGGCCGCCTCCGTGACACTCCCACCTCCTGGGCCGGTGCGGGAGTTTTAACCAGTTTCTCCCGGCCGGCCGCCTCCTGACACGCCCACTGACCGAGCCCATCGAAAAAATCCGGCGCGCCGCACTGCTCTGACCCCTGCTCGCCCCTGCTCGCCACTGTCGCCTCGGTTGCCGAGTCTGCCGCGCACCCGCGCGCCCGCGTCGCTGCGCGACTACGAACTGCACCAGCTGGGCTCGAACCAACGACCAAAACGTCCCCGACCCGAACGCTGCACCAACTAGGCCACGCCCCAGGCTCGATTTGCAATGCGCATGAAACTGGCCGCTCATAAACCACTACTCATTTGCCGAGGCCACGCGGCGCCCCCCCACAGCCAGCCTACCCTCCTATCGCGCCACTCGACGCCCCGCGGCCGCCTCTCGCCTACCGCGCTGCCCTCGCCGGCCGCCGCACCGCCCGCGCTCCAGCCTAACCAGCTTTCTGCTCCAGCCTAACCAGCTCTGTGCTCCACTGCTCCAGCCCAACCAGCCCTGTGCCCCAGCCTAACCAGCAGCCTAACCAGCTCTGTGCTCCAGCCCAACAGCTCTGTGCCCCAGCCTAACAAGCTCTCCAGCCTAACCAGTAACCAGATCTGTGCCCCTGCTAACCAGCTTTGCATCTCGCAACACACTCATGACAGGGACAGACCAGGCGCAGGAAAAGGGCGGGGCCCGAATCCAAGGGACCACCCCGTCGGGCGGAAGAGCTGAGAACTCAGGTCCAGTAGGAAGGCTGCTGGCTCCTGACTCATCCCCCAAATCCCCCACCCCTCTGGCCTGAAACCTTACCATTCCACCACCTCACACACACCCCTCCCCTAGGGCTAAGCAGTGCGCGAGCCCACCCGACTTCAGGCGAGACGTCGACCACTCGGGAATAGTTCTGTCAGTGGCTGCACTAGACGCCCATAGAGGCGCGCGGCGCGGGCGGATGACTAGAGGAGAAAAAGCGGGGAGATTCTAGCTCGCTGGGAGAGGTGCGCAACCTAAAGAAGGGAATAGAGGGGAGAAGTGTTAGTGTGAGGGGAGGGCGTACGCCGGCGTTTTTGCCTTTGAAAACTGAACAGTTTTTTTTCCGTTCCAGTCTACATCCCCAACCTCTGCGCACGTCGCGTTGGCTTGCCCTTCCTCTCTCCCCCTTTCCTCCCTGTCCCTCTCGCTGTCTGCAGTCTGGTGTTAATGGACCTTCCCACTTCCCTTCCTCTCCCTCGCGCCACCGTCACCGTCACTATCCTCGTCGCATCCTTAGTGTTACGTGTCATATACTGTTGCACGGAGCTCCCTTTTTCGTAACAGGAACATTTTTTTTTCATATACTGTTGCACATACACAACGCTGCACAGAGTCTCCGTTATCACCCGGGCCTGGACCGGCCTGACGCGGCGTTCCCGCTGTGGTGGGTGCGCCGCGCAGCGAGTCGACCTTGCTCGAGAGGAGCTCCACTCGCAGCGAGAGTGCCTCCTGCGCCTCCATCACATACCGCACGCCGTCGCCGGCCTCTCGCCGCGCGGATGCCAGCGCGGCCGCAGCCTCCTCGGCCTCGTTCGAGGCGAGGGTAGCCGCCTAGGGCGCCACAAGCCGGGGGAGGAGTGGACAGTGGAGCGGGTGGAGGGGTGGCACTCACCACGAGCGGGCGGCCACTTGACGCGCATTGAGCCGCTCCTCTAGTCTCGGCTAGTCACGGCCAGTCTCGGCTAGTCTCGGCTAGTTATGGCTACTCTCGCCTGGCGCGCAGCGAGCACCGCCTCGTCTGCGACCCGCTCGGCGCTCGCGGCTCTCTCCTCGGCGGCGCCACTGCCACCGAGACGGCCGCCGCCGCCGCCGCCGCCTGTGCCTGCTCTCGGAGGGAGGCTTCCTCCTGCAGCGCACTCCACAGTCGCCTGTGCTCCGCCGTCACCGCCGCCACCGCCGCCACCTGGCGTGAAGCCTGTAGCGCTCCCTCTGCAGCGGCATGCTGGCGCCGCCTCGCCTCCGCCTCCGCCTCGCTCGCCTCCGCCCTTGCTTCCGCCTGCCTCATCGCCACATTCTGCACAAGCTCCTCCTGATCCGCCGCGCGCTCACCGCCGCCAGCTGCGCCTGCAATGCAGTTGCCGCCTGCTCGGCCGCTGAGGACGGCGAGGAGGGCCTGATGCCGGCGGCGGATGCAGCCTGCAGGGCTTCGACCCGAGCCGTGAGCGCCGTCACTCTCGCCGAGTCGCTCGCGTCGTCGATGAGCGCACGGAGGATCGCTACCGCCTCGCGGCTCGCTGCGCGCTCGTCACGCCACTGGGCTCGCATCATCTGAATCTCGGCACGCATTGACTCGTGCGCCTCAACGAGGCCCGCAACGGACTGGGAAAACACCTGCGGCAACTCCGCCACTGCCGCCGCGAGCAATGAGAGTCGCCTTGCTGCGTTGTTACGCTTCGATACTGCGGAAGGGGTTGAGCCGGCGCACGCCGCCGTCATTCTCCGCACCCATCGGCCGCAGTGCCGTGCGCGATGTGTGCGGCAGTGCCTGGCCGCGGCAGTGAAGTGCCGACGTATCCGCAATCACAATCGTTTGCTCGGTGTTTGGCAGAGGCAGGATGGGCGTCGCCGGCGCGAGGCCGGTCGCCTTCAGCGCGGCGGCGGCCTGAGCGCCCGAGCTGGACTGGGCGTCGAAGCGCAGAGAAGGCTCCGTGATGACGTCAGCAGCGTTCGATCTCGTCCGCTCGTATAGCCATCTGAGCTTCGCGCTCGAGCAGCGGTGGGAGCCACGCACCACGTGCAGCGGTCCTTCGGACACGGTCATGTTCTTTGGGTAGACCCAGATCTTGACCACGCTGTGAAAGGTGTCCATGTGTAGGGCATACTGCGGGTCCGCCGGCACGTGCTGCACGGCCCGCGTTACAAAGTGGAGCGTGTGAGCAGGCAACGACGAGGCGGCAGCCATGCGCAACACCTCGTTGAGCTTCTCGTTGCCGGTGCCTCGCGAAGAGGTATACTGAGCGAAATCGAGCAAGAGCACGCCGTCGCGCTCCCATGTCGGCCGGAGCGCCTCGGCTTCGGCGCTGTGGTTGGCGGCGAGGTGGCGGCGCGCGTCGTCCATACGCTCAGCGAGCAGCACACGAAGCAGATGAAGGCCGGCCGCATTGAGCGAGTGCGGCACGAAGCGTTCCGCCGAGAGCACCGCCTCAATCAGAGTCACGCCCTGCTTCGTGGCGACCGGCTCAGTGGCCGCACGAGTCACACTCTCGAGCAGATCCGGCACACCGACCTGCGTGATGGCCTCTAGCATTGCACCGTCGTCGCCACTCACATGCTTTAGAACAAGCGCGCGCAGCCGTGCCACCTCTGGCGCAACGCTTGCGACGCTGGTGGCGGATGAGGAGGTGGAGCTCGGCTCGCCGCTCGCATCCAATGCGGCGGGCGTTGGGAAGGTAAGCAGCATGTGAAATCCGCCAAAGACGGCGTCGGGAACGCCAGGGACAAGGCAGCCTCCAGCATGCGCGCCCGTAAAGGGCACACGGCCAAGAATGTCATCTAGCAGACAAATACCCTCTCGGCCCGAGGTGGTGTTGAGCCACACAGTGTTGCCGTCCATTGGCATGACATCGAAGGAGTAGAAGCGCCATTGGGCCGTGCAGCCAGGGCGAGCGCTCAGAGCGTGGCCCACTGAGGCCCAGGAGGAGAGGGGAGCCAGGCGCAGCTGCGCATGAGCCGTCTGGACGAGGACATGGCCAGGCATGATCTCTGCCGGCACTGCCTTCGAACTATCTGGATTCGTCCAGCTGATGCACTGGTCCTGGCGCCCAGCGCCAGGAACCATCGTGGCCGTCTCCGTCTTCGCTGCCGCTGCAGAGTGGCTGACGGCGCCGTAAAATGAGCCGGTTGGCTGGATGGCGGTGGTCAGTTGGCTCTCTTGCTCGCTGAGCAGTCGTTGATCACCTGATGGGCACGGTATGGGCAGATCGAGAGTCTGGATCACGGGGCACTTTGCGGCGGAGTGGTACTCGAGCACGACTACCGTCCGTGCGAAGAGGCCCTCGGGCACCCCTCGATGGAGGCTGTTGGTGTCGAAGACAAAGCCAGAGCCACGCGGGCCTCCAAGGGAGGCGACGGTGTACTCTGAGCGCACAAACTCATCGAGCATGCGAGAGTGCTCATAGCTCTCGAAGGAATAGTGAAGCACCTCATGAGAGCCCGCCGCGACGAGCGTTGGGTGCCAGCCAGCCTCTGGCCGAGGGTCGACATCATGCAGACGGATGAAGAGCTTGAGACGATGGCCCGCGCGGTCGTTATGCCACAGGCCCGCAATGTTCTGCACGCCGCTCGCACTCGGCGCGAGGCGCACCGCTTTGTAGCCATCGAGCGCAGCATCTGGCCCGAGGTATGCGCGCACAGCTTCAATGATGGTGCTGTTGGTCAGCAACGGCGCGAGAGCCGGCAAGTGCACGCGTGTTGCAGCACTAGCTCCGTTCGACGCCACAGATGTGATTTCGGGGTCAGGCTGCGCAAACGCCTCATCGATGACCGTAGAGAGAGCGCTGATATTGAGGCCATAATCGTCTATCTCAGCCAGGCCGTCGCGTCGGAGGGCGTCGGCGATGGCGCGTGCAGAGGAGCCGTCCGGAAGAGCGGACACCCTGCGAGGGTCGCCAACGGCGGCGTCGATGTCCGACACAATCTGCACGCGTGGGCAGACATAGAGCTGGCGGATGAGGCCGAGCTCAGGCGAGGAGGTGTTGAGGGCAGCGAGGAGGGGGCGGCGGAGGATGCCGGCGTCATTCCATTGCAGCGCGCCCGAGCGCACCAGCGCCCGCAGCGAGTCCGCCCGGTCTGGTTGCCTGCGGACAAAGGCCTTGAGTGCCGCCCGGCGCTGTGAGTACTCGGCGACCAGCTCCGGCGCGTAAACGTATGCACGCTTGGCGATCTCGGGTCGGAAAGGGTCAGGCAGGCCCTCCAGCAACGCGTCGTCGTCATCATCGTCATCCACGGCGGTGGCGGCGGTGGCGGCGGTGTTGGCAGTAGCGTTGGAAGTGGTAGGTGCATCATCCTGAGCGCTTGGCGACCCCGTTTTGTAACGTTTGACGTCGCAATTGACGGGAGAGACGCGCGAGCGAGGGCCGAGCCGCCTGGCGCATTCGAGGCGGAGCGCGTGCTCTATCTGAACCGGAGCCGCACTGGCGGCGTAGAAGCTGGGCACAACTTCTCCAGCGCCAGTCAGAGCGCCGGAAAAAGTGACGGGCGCGGTGTAGACGGCACACGCGTCCCCAGTGCATGCAAGGCAGCGGATACCAAGCGCGTCTTGGCATTTGCCATCGGCCCCCAAACACTGCGTCAGCTTCGTCTCGTTGCCGCGGCACTGAAGCGATGTGAGCCACATAGGGCCGTCAGCGCTAGCGGGCATCCGCATCGTGCCGGTGGCCGACCCAAAGCCGAGCTGGCGGCATGCGACAGCCGCTACCGTCCGCGCCTCCTGCGGCTGTGTGCAAACGCTACCCCAAGCACCATGCAAGAAGACCTGCACTCTCCCTGCATCTGTCGAGCCGCCGTCGAAGCGTAGGGTGCCCTCCACGGGCGCAGCCGCCGAGCACTGGTTCTTGAAGGCGGAGGCGAGCATCTGCTAAAGAGCTGGACGTCAACTCATACGGCGGCCTCCTGGAGCGGCCTCCTGGATCCCGAACGCGGAACGCGGACGGACGTCCGGCTTCTCTCGTTTCTCGGTCGGGGTATTAGGTATAAGGTCATCAATCAATCAAGGTAAGGTAAACTTCTCCACACACACGAGGTGGTGGGGCAAGGGGGGGCGACCCTCGCGTCAAAAAGGTGAGCTAGCTCCTCGGGTTGGCCTCCCGTGACTCACGCTAATCGTCAGTCATTCTAACTGATTGTGCAGGGGACTCCGATATTGACGATTGGTCCGCACATTCTCGAAGGAAAAATTGAGCTAAATACACCATGGAGGGTGGTGCGCTGGCAGCCCGACTCCCTGTCATTCCTACCTTTGTCAGACAAGGCCGTGGGGGGCGGGGAGGAAGCAAAAGACGCGGTGGCAACGCTGCGAGTGTTACATGAGCTTGCTGGAGAGGCCCCGGAGGAGGCCGTCCCCGACGGAGCGGTGCCGGCCGCCCTCCCCCGATTCCTGCGACTAGTGGGAATGGCGGAGGCGGAGATGGCGGGTGCGCTGCTCGAAATGGAGGGAGGCGCCCTGAGGATGGTGGCTCGGGTGGCCAAGCAGCGGGCGATACAAGTGACGCGCCACTGGCAGGCGGTGGGGATCCCTCTCGAGTCGCTCGGGACGGAGCGCTTCCCCACGCTAGCCGCCTCGCGGTTCGCACGCCCGCTTGCGGGTTCGAGTGGCCCGGCCATCCCGCTTGCGGGATGGCTTAGCGGGTTCGAGCCATCACACATTGGCTGCCAGGGTGTGCCGAGGGGGGGACTGGGTGGGCAGTAAGCCGTCTTTGCCTGGCGCTGCTTGCAGCGCTCTGGGTGGTAGTGGCGGCGCTCCAAGAGTGGTGCTCTTGCGGGAAGAGGTTCCTTCTTTCCGCTCCCCCCCCGCAAGGCGCGAGACACACAATTCTATTGGCCGCGGGGAGGGGGGAGGGGAAAGGCTTCGGGAGGGTGTGGGGTTGGGACATGGAAAGGGGGCCCACGTTAACTCCGACCTCCACAGAAGAATAGATGGAGAGAGCACAATACCCGAGGGGGAGATTGAAAGAAGGATGGGGTCAATGAGTATCAGCCGTACCAGGCGGAATCGACCCTATCTCGTGCTCAAGTGCTCAAGTATCAGCCCCTCCCCGAACCCACCCAAGCCTCCATCCCCGACGCGCCCTCTAGTGCGAACTCGTCCTTGACTCTCCCACCGTCGCGCGGAGAGACGGGGCCCACACTGCTGGTGGACAATGAAACCCCGACGCCTGAGCTGGCGCACCCGCTGGCTCCTGCCCTTACTCGCCCTGGCGGGCGCGTATTTACATAACATGGCCGATCTGTGTGCATTCTGGGCGACTACATATGCGTAGCAGTACTACTCACCTCCCCGACGTCAGCCGCCCGAGACTACTGTCTACTCGGGCGCGGCCGAGGCTGCGTTTCTTTTTTTTGCGATGCCACAGGTCCAGGGGGCGGGCGAGGCGGCGGCCGGCGGGACGCCGGTGGGGGCGGCGGTCGAGCGGGCGGGCGCGTGGGCCAGGCGAGACGGCGGGCGGCGGGCGGCGGGGCGGCGGGCGAGGCGGCTGGCGTCGTGGGCGCGCGTGGGGGAGGTGGCGCGGGCGGCGGGCGCATGCGCGGGGGAGGGAGGGCCCCGGAGCCGAGAGCGGCTCGCGGGTTTGTCCAGTGGGGGGGGCGGGGCGGGGCGGGGCGGAGTGGATCGGGTCGGGTCGGGGTGGGGCGGGGTTCCTCGGGTCGGGGTGGGGCGGGGTTGTGGGGTGGGGACTTCTGAGGAAGCCGTCGCCCGCCTCGGCACTTGGAGCACTTGGAGTGCAGTTATCAACCTCACATCCAGGGCCGGGGAGCTCAGAAGCGCACCCAGCGGGCCGGCCGGATGATCCGGATCGGGTTACGGGCTAGAGACAGCGTCGGCTTTTTCTTGCTTTCTAGTGCGCGCCAGTCCCGTGCCCAGTGTAAGAAAGAAAGAAAGAAAACAGACAACCCAAGGGAGGGATGGGAGGACGGCACGCCGCCAGTGTTGTGCGAGGGAGTTAGTTGTAAAATTCTTCTCTCCGTTCATTTCGATGAGTGCCATTCGCAGTCTGTCTCTCTGCCTGCTCACGGTCTGCGGTGCCTTCCACGTTTCTTTGACACCGTCCCGGACGCTGGCCGACAAATCGACGACTGTCGCTCGCCAGCGCTCTCGGGCGGCAACGCCGTGTCTGTCCGAGGACCCGCCAGAGGTGGCCTCTGCTTCTGCAGGCGACGCGGCTCCGCTTGCGGAGGCTGCGCAGCCCCCACAGGAGTCTGGAGAGGTCGAGCCGAGGCCGTTCTTGATCTTTGATACCGCGACGCCAGGCGGAGCGATGGGCGCATCGGTCGTCGTTTCGGTCGGCTTTTGCTTCGTGGTGGAGCTTATCAAGGCATTCGACCCTAACTCGGCCGCGCAGAGCATTTTCAAGTGACGAGCGTAAACGGTGTACTCTATACGGTGACGAGGTTTTGTTGCTCGAGGCTCACAGCAACAGAGATATCAACACTCTTTGTGAGACAAAACCGTGTCATCGCTGGAGATGTCAGTGTTGCCACGTGCGGTACCGAGCTACCGGGATGGTTGGGGATGGGAGTTATTGTAGCACGCGGCTCCAAAGTCTAATCTGTATTTCCACATGATCCATCTTCCATGAAAAGTCCTGTATATCTCAGCTGAACGCGGCGTGCGGGGTGCGCAGCGCCTGCACAGGTGAGAGCGCGATGTACGTGTCCTATCTCCGGGCGTGGCCTGAGGTGTGGCCCAGCCGCGCCGGTCACAGCCGCAGGTGCTCTCCCGCCCGCACGTGGATGCGCCGCGTCTCGTGCTTGACGAGCCGGTAGCCTCGGATGGCGGCCGTCTCCTCGGCGACGGCCTGCTCCTCGTCGGTGTGCTCGACAAACTCCCACCCCCGGTTGGCCACGCGCAGGTCGAGCACGCGCAGCGAGCCCCCCTCCTCGACGGTCACCTCCAGCGCGCCGTCGAGCTCGAGCGCTTCGATGACGACGTCGCGCCCCGAGACGACGAGCGCGGACCGCGCGCTGACCCGCACCCGCTGCGGCGACGGCAGCTTGGGCTCGAGCAGGCTGAAGCACGGCGCGAAGCTCGCGTCGAGGACGACGGCGGGGCCGCGCTCCACCGCGACGCCGCGGTAGGAGGCCGGCTGCGGCGGGCCGACCTCGGCGCCGAGCAGCCGCAGCTGCGTGGCGTGCATGTGGTAGACCGCCATCTCCGAGGTGGAGGCGCAGCCGGGCGGGATGCCCTGCGCCGAGAGCCTCGCGGCGGAGAGGATGTCGTTCTTGCACGGGTGGTACCCAAACTCGAGCGGGTAGCGCGTCCACGCCACCGTCTGCTCCGGTGGGACCGTCTTGACGTAGTCCTGCATCATGCACTCGAGCCGCGTCGGCGACTTGAAGGCGGAGCGGCTCACGTCGCTGAACTTGGGGTTGATGAACTCGTCGATCCGGCCGCCCGTGGCGGCGAGCGTGGCCGCGTACTGGACGAGGTCGAACATCAGCCCGTTGATGCTGCCCGGGTACGGCGAGAAGCCGCTGCTCGCGTCGTTGACGTCGCCGGCCGCGTGTCCGCTCGCGAGGAGCAGAGGCTCGAGCTGGTTGTACTCGACGTTGCAGACCACGCTCCGCCCGTCGGCGTGCGTTAGCTTGCACACGGCGCCGATCGCCTCCTTCGCCTTGCGCGGCACCGACACCATGTTGACCGCAGCGCCGCGCGCGGCGGTGACGCCGAGCGTCGCGAGGTGGTGGGCAAAGTAGAGCGTGTTTGTGTCCTGGAAAAAGTAGAGCCACCTCCTGCCCTCGGCCGCCCAGCGCTGCGCCGTGCCGGTGGAGTGGAGGAGGAAGTGGATGTCGCCGTGGCCGTGCGGCTTGGTGGCGACCTCGTACTCTCCCTTGAGCGCGAGCCGCGCCTCGCTGTCGGCCAGCGCGGCGACCTTCTCCTGCTTGAGCAGCGTCACCTGACCCACCCACAAACCCATTCGAGCCACAACCCCGAGCCCTCCGACAACCCCGAACCACCCACCACACCTGCGAGGGCTCGAGCCCAAAGTAGCCGTTCTCGTCGAGCAGCCGCTGGATGCCCGCCACCGTGTCGTCCGACACCATCACGGCCAGCGGCAGCCGGCACGGCCCTCCGCCCGCGCGCTCGACGTGCCTCTGCAGGGCGAGGATATACGACGCGTAGACGCGCAGCACGCAGCTGCCGGTGCTCACCTCGGACGGAAGGGCAAACTTGACGCCGCTGAAGCCGAGCCGCTCGCCCAGCCCGCCCGCCGGCACGGCGAAGGCCAAATGCGCCGCCTCGGCAAGGCCTCGCTCCTCAAACGCCGCAAACTCTGGCGAGCCCGGCTGCAGGTCGACGCCGTCGTCGGGGACCGACGGAGTCCAGCCTTCCAGCGCGTTCTCGCCACGCACGGCTTGGCCGAGGAGCGCTCTGGCGGAGCCGATGTAAGCCGCCAAACCGCCGGGGTAGTTGGCCTCCAGCGTCGCGAGCTGTGCAAGCAGCTGCGTCTTGTCCGCGTCCCGCTGGCCCGCTGGCGGCCACGCCTCGAAGAGGTGAGCTTGTCCGAGCTCGAAGGAGAGCCGGACGGCGAGGCGGCGGTGCTCGTCCGAGCAGTCGGCTGGCAGCAAGGCGTCGACCATGCACCTCCGAAGGAGCGGTGACGGCCGAAGGGTGGGGAAGGGATTCCTCTTGTAGAACACACCGGCACGGGGGGCCTCCTACATGTACTGGTTGCGCTCTCCTAGTTCTCCTTCTCTTTCTCCTGCTCCAGACAAAAGTGACACATGCGGCAAAAACAAAAAAGAGACGCGAAACTTCCTCCAGCTTCTCACTGGCAGTCTCTCACTACCACGGGCACAATTGACAGAGAGGCGGCCGAGGCTCACGCATAAATAAATAAACGACGTACACGAACACAGAGGGACAGTGCGCACCCCGCCCTCACGCGGGGATTAAATTGTTTTCTTGTGTGTCCGGAAGCCGAAAGCACCGCTGTCGCAGTCGCCGAGTCGCTGGGCATCGCATCGGCCGACCCCTCTGCCCGAATGGCGCCGACGGCTGCGGCACTCTCGCTCGACGCGGCGGTCGGCTACTCTCTCGCCGCGAGCCTCGCGTACTCGCCGCCCGCCGAGCTGCGGCGAGGCAGCGGCGGCTACCAGCAGCGCCTCGCACCCCGCCTCGCCTTCTCGCAGCAGGTAGAGGTCGACCGTCTGCGCGCCAGCGCGACACTCTTTGAGATGGAGGAGCAGGACGGCGTCTGCGTCGCCTTTCGCGGCTCCACCGACCTGAAAAACTACCTGTCCATGTTCAACCTCTTCTTCGAGCCGAGCCGACTGGGCACCGCAAAAGGCGGGCGCGTGCACCGCGGCTACCAGGAGGCGTCGCTCGAGCTCTACGACCGCCTCTCGCCGCTCCTCGCCAGTCGGCAGCCGCAGCGCCTGGCCTTCATCGGCCATTCGTACGGCGGAGGCACCGCCACCCTGTGCGCCCTCGCGCACGCCGAGGCTGGCGGCGAGGCTGGCGGCGAGGCTAGCTCCGTCGACGAGGTGGTCACCTTTGCGGGCCCTCGGGTCGGAGACACACAGTTCGCCATGCGCTACGACGAGCTGCTCGGAGAGCGGACCACCCACTACGTGCCCGATCCCGCCCCACACCGTTCACTCGACGCTCGTCGCCCGTGCTCCCCGGCCCTGTCAGCTGCACCCCCACCCAGACCGCCCCCATCAGGTGCACGACCTCGACCCCGTCCTCGCGCAGAACCAGCCGCTCTGGTGCGGCTCGTCCGGCCGGGGCAGGCGGCATGTCGGAGGCCTCTCACATGCGCGCGGCGCGCACCCTAGGAACGCGCTCGGCTTCGTGCACACGGGCCGCCGCGTCCGCTGCGCCGCCGCCGAGCCACGGCAGCCCCGCCACCCAGCCACACTCGAGGCGGGCTCCGAGGCATTGACGCGACCTCTGCGTGGGCGTAGGCTGCTCGCCGACGGCGACCCATCGCTCGGCGCGCCGCTGAACTTTGCCGACCACGGCCGCTACCTCGGCACTGTTCTCGGGCCCAGCCCGGCCGGCTGGGGTCAGGGGTAGACTGAGGAAGTCCACTGAGGTACACCGCGTGCGTCGAGACACAGAGAGGCGATCCGAGCACGCGCAGCCCCGAGCGACGAGTCATCAGTCGTGCGACGTGTTGCGGTTTCACTATTCACAGAGTAAACGAGTGGGGGGGCGACGCGGCGCGCGAGGGAAAAATCGATAAACTTTTCAAATAGCCATAACGGAACACCACACGTGCGCTGTAATATGAGCGTAGTGTGCAACCACTTTGTGTCAATAGCAAAGCTCCCCGCCTCACCCGCCGCCGGCGCGCGGGCCTCGCGCCTGCTAGATCTGGCTCTCAGCCCGGCGCGGCTGAGCGACAGGGGGGAGGGTGAGGCGCGAGCTCAGCTCGCAGCCGGGGCGCACCTCCTGCGGCCGCCCCGCGCGCCGCGAGGCGAACAGGACGTCGATCCCCGCGCTGGCGCTGCCGTTGACGGCCGCCGCCGCCGCCGCCATCGACCCATCGACAACCAGCCCGCGAGCGAAGGCTGCGATGGCGGTGGCCAGGAAGTGGCGGTAACCGCGCCGCTCGCGGCGGTCCTTGTTGCCCGGGCAGACGAAGGAGGCGGCGGCGCCGGCCTCGCCGTCGTTGACGAGGTCCATGTGGCCAAAGGCGGTGGCGTTGGCCTGCCAGATCGGCCCGCCCCACGCGTCGAAGAAGCGGCCGTTGGAGAGGCGGCGCGGCGCGCAGGCGGGCTCCAGCGGCTGCACCGGCCGCGGGTCGAGCCTAGGAGCGGCCGCACCTCGGGCGTGAGGAGAGGGTGGGCGTGGAAGAGTGCTCGGCGCGGCGGCGGCGGCGCCCAGTCTCGAGGTGCAGCGCCGGCGTGGAGAAGCGGAGCGGGTTGGGCGGGGAGATGACAAACTCTTTGCGGAGGCCCCACGGGTCGGCGCCGTCCACCGGGTCGAGGAGCAGCACCCCGCCCACGGCGCCGCAGCCGGAAGAGAGGATCCGCCGGACGGCGACGTGACAGCCCGCCGAGTGGCCGCCGAGGATGAGAGCGCTCACGTTCGGCGGCGCCGGAGCACCCGCCTCGCTGAGCCTCGCGGCGAGGGAGCCGTTGACGACGAACTGGAGCACCGGGTCGAGGGAGCGGGCGACGGCCGGGTAGTCGGTCAGCATCGGGAAGGGAGGAGGGCGGGAGAGGCCGATCATGACGGCGCCACGCGAGGCCACGGCGGTGCTCAGGTCCGAGTAGGCCTCCGCAGGGATCTCGCCGCCGAACCCGGTGACGAGGAGGACGACTGGAAGGGCGGCAGCGAAGCGTCCCGCGGTCGGAAAGTGGACGCTGGCGTGCCACGGGTGGAGGCTGAAGGAGACGGGGCTGCTGGCTGATGCCGCGGCCAGCAGCAGCAAGCCGGCGGTTGTCATGGTTGTGCCCCCCCCCCCCCCCCCCCGTCCTGGACAGCGTGCTGGGGTACTTCTGTACCCGACACCCAGGCCTGATTGCGCGAAGAGGCCGCGTGCACTTTCTTTATTTCTTCTTCCATTATTTTAAGCATATGAACGGAGGTAGAGAAGACGACCCAAGAGACCTCGGGGGGCGAGCGAAACTGCATACCCCCGGGCCACAGTGGCAGAGCGGGGGTAAAGGCCCATTTCGCCGCCCCGCGTCGCTGGCCTTCGCCCCTTCGGTACGCGTCCAGCCGTAGAGGTCCCGCAGCACATGCTCTGAGCGCATCGCGTCGCGAAATCGCGTCGCGGAGCATCGGCTCGCTCAAAGTCTCCCGCCGGCCGCCCCGCGAGCGGGACCAAATACACACGCCTGCTGCGCTTCCCAGCCGCCCACGAGAGCCCGGCGCAGCCGCACCGACCCCCACGGACCACCGCACGCGCGCAGGCGCGGCTCGCCGCCACTTTCTCGAGGCTGGCACCGCCGTCGAGCACCGCGCTGCCACCGACAGCGCACCCGCGCGGCCGAGGCGCCCCTCGCCGGCGCGTGCGGCAAGACGGCGAGCGTGTCGGCGCGCCTTCCGGCCGCCGCACGGCGGACGGGCCGCCCGTCGAGCCGCGCGGCGCCGAGCGAGCCCAGCGGACGCCCTCACCGCTCCGTCGGCGGGTCGTCAGTCACGACGGCCGGCCTCCTCCCATCCGCACGCCGCCGCCTGGCCGGCCGCGCGGCGAGGCGGCGCCGTGCGCCACGCGCGGATGGTGCCCCGAGCGTGCGCTCTCTTCGGAACCGTCTTTGTGCGTCGTATTGTCTCGAGCGTACATTGGTGTTGCCCAGCACGCGTCTCACGAGCTGGGTCTACAGACCTTCGCCAGTGTCGTTGAACACATCGGGTGGCGGGTGAACGCACGGGCGACCACCTCAAACCCACAGCGCCACAGCGCATGGTACCTTAAGCACCTGCGGGAAGGGTGCCCCGCCTCGCCGCTCCGGCCTCCATGGTCTGTGACGACCGCGTTTGACCGCCTAGTCCGCGCGAGGGTGGGGGCCTCTCTGGGGCCACACGCGCCGCGCGGGCTGCACGGGGTGAGGCCACAGACTCGGCTGATCGCGACGCGGCGCTGCGCGCGCGGCGAGTGGCAGCACACGCAAAGCGGTGCACCTGCGTGCTCTGGCGCGCAGGTGCCCAGGTGCGCTCGCTGGCGCCACGACCCCGCGATCTGCGCGCTCTTCCCAGAGCACACATGTCGTGTGTGCACGAGCGAGTGAGTGGCGTGTCTTTTGATGACTTTTTGCGCTCGCCATCGGTCCTTACCAGCGCGTTCACCCTCCACGTCTGTGTGCGCTGCAGAGCAGCTGAGGCTGTGTCACGAGGCTACCAGACGGAGACAGGGACACATAGAAGTTCATGCTGGCTCTTGATGTGCCGCTGCACTGTCGCCGCGCGAAGCTACAGCGCGTGGCGCACGGCGCCGCCTCGCCGCGCGGCCGGCCAGGCGCGGCGTGCGGATGGGAGGAGGCCGGCCGTCGTGACTGACGACCCGCCGACGGAGCGGTGAGGGCGTCCGCTGGGCTCGCTCGGCGCCGCGCGGCTCGACGGGCGGCCCGTCCGCCGTGCGGCGGCCGGAAGGCGCGCCGACACGCTCGCCGTCTCGCCGCACGCGCCGGCGAGGGGCGCCTCGGCCGCGCGGGTGCGCTGTCGGTGGCAGCGCGGTGCTCGACGGCGGTGCCAGCCTCGAGAAAGGTGCGCGAGCCGCGCCTGCGCGCGTGCGGCGGGCCGTGGGGGTCGGTGCGGCTGCGCCGGGGCAGCGAACGGCCTGCTGGAAAGGCCGTGAGAGGCGCTCACCACCGGGCGCTCGACGCCAAAGAAAGCGGCGGCCGCTGAGCCAGATCACGGTCGAGCGCGTCGAACGAACCTGTCCGGAGCGCAGCGGCCGTGACCGTGGCGGTCAGGAGGCATGCACACATACGCGGACCGTCGCGGTACGAGGCAGGCATCGGCGGCGCGACCCTCGACATGCGAAGATGTACTCTCGCCCCGCGAGGTCTCTTGGGTCGAAAAACCGCGCTTCGCGCCGGGCCGCGGAGTTCTCGGCATCATGCCCAAGCGGCGCATCGCCAAGAAGCGGCGCAAGAAGAAGCGCGCCGCGCCCACGCCCACGCCGCTCGCCTGCTCGGAGGGCCTCTCCCGCCTGTTTAGCGGCCGCGCCGGCCTGCAGATCACCCGCGGCCAGGCAGTCTCGAAGCTGTGGGCGACGGCCAAGGCGCGCGGCGTGCAGCGGGGAAAGACGATCCACTGCGACGCTGAGATGGCCGCCCTCTTTGGCGTCTCCACGCTCGGCTTCTCGGACGTCGCCGCCGCCCTCGCGCCGCACCTCTCTCGCGCGCCTCCGCCGCAGCCGCTCGTGACGGAGGAGGGCCGTCGCGCGGCCGCGGCGCGGCTCGCGGAGCGCGCCGCGCGCGCCGAGGCGGAGCGGACCGGCGGCAGCAGCAGGGACTACGGCCGCGAGCGAGGCGCGCAGCTGACGGCAGAGATGCTGGCAGAGAGGAGGCGGATCCGAGAAAGCCTGCTCGCCCGAAGCCCGGCCGCTCCAGCCGCACCTGCACCCTCCGCCTCCGCCTCCAACCCCTCTTCCACCAGCGGCGGTGTCGGCGGCGGCGGTGGTGGAGGAGGAGGAGCCGCGGAGGATGCAGAGCTGCGGCTGCGGCTGAGGGAGGCGAAGCGGGCGCTGCGTGCGCTGCGGGAGGCCGGCGTTGGGACGTCGCACGCCGACTACCACCGGAAATACGCCGTCTACGCCGCCCTCAAGGCTCAGCTCGAGGCGGGGGCGGGCGAAGTGGCGGCGGTGGGCAGCAGCGGAGGGGGCGGTGTTAGGGCGGCGGTGGAGGGCGAGGGCGGCGAGGAGGAGGGCGAGGAGCAGGCGGAGGAGGGCGAGGAGGGCGAGGGCGAGGGCGAGGAGGGCGAGGGCGAGGAGGGGGAAGGCGAGGAGGAGGAGGGCGAGGAGGAGGAGGAGGAGCAGCAGCAAGAGGAGGCGCGAGGCGAGGGGCGGGCGGCAGGCCACAGCGCGGCGCGAGGCGAGGGGCGGGCGGCAGGCCACAGCGCGGCGCTTCCCGAGGAGCTGCTCTGCCCGATCCTGCTCGCCCTGATGGTGGACCCCGTCTCCACCGCCGACGGGCAGTGCTACGAGCGGGCCGCCATTGAGCGATGGCTGAGGCCCACACGCCACACCCCACGCCGACCACTTGCTGTCACACATTCTGCTCTTCACACCCCGCCGCCGTGAGTAGGTGTCACTCCACATCGCCGCTGACTGGTGCGCAGCTGCCATCGCGGGCGTTGCTACCCAACATCCCGATGCGCAAGATGTGCGATGACTGGCGGAGGCGGCTCGCGGGGACGTCTTGAGAGGACATCTGTGTGTGCTTCTCGCAGTGAGATGAGAGATGTGTGTTGTGTCTGCTGTGTTGTGCACGTGGTGTGTGCATCACACAGAGCCTCGCAGTGCAGTGTGTGTGTCGTGTGTCGTGTGAGTCACTGAGCGTGTGAGAGACACACGATGCACATGCACATCGCCACATGTACTGACGTACTCTTTTTTTCGTTCGTATTTTTGAGACACACGTGGCACACGCGTGCCCGACTGACAGCTCGCGCATCACTGCGGGGCCATGCCCATGTGGCGCATGGGGCGGCGCCGCCCCCGTGCGCGCGTCGCTCTCGCGTTGCCGCCCCCCCCCAACACCCCCCCCCCCACACACACCCCACAGTCGCACACAGACATGGGCCCCGGTTGAACGCGGTGCTGCAGCGGCCCTCTACACGCACCCGTCACTGTGACCTGCCCATCCCTCTGTCTCTGCGCTCTGCCACGGCCGCAGTTGAACACTGCGCCTCCCTCGCGCGCACTCATGCCAGTCGTTGCGGGCGCGAGGCGCGGCGCTCGGCGGCGCACCGATGGCGGGAAAGGATGCACGGGGGCACACCCAAACAAACCCACGCCTCTGGGCCTGTCAACCCGAGCTCGCGTGCAGCTGGCAGCGGAGGGCTCCGCCGTATCCACAGCCGTCGCCAATCTCGGGCGCCGGCACCTCACTGACCTTCTCCTCGGTGCCGCCCGGACGGCGGCGAGAGGAGGGTCGCTCCTCGGGCGGCGACCGCCGCGGCCCGCTGCCGCCGCCGCCCTCGCCGCGCGTAGCGGCGGCGGAGGGGGGAAATGCGGGGGGCGGCTCCGATGGTGCTGCAGCCTGTGCGCCTTTCGCCGGCGCCGGAGCGGGCGCGGGCAAGCTGGGCCTCGCCGGCGCTCGATTCGACGAGGGCTTGGCCGGCGCTGCAGCCGGCGCGGGCCGCTTGACGGCCGCCGGACCAGTCGGCCGGCCCGAGCGGGCTCCGGCGGGCGGCTTGGAGGGCGGCTTGGAGGGCGCGGGCTGCTCGTGCTTGCGCCACGCGTCCGGGCCGGAGTTTGCGCGCGCGCCGCCTAGACGGCGCAAGTACAGGCAGAGGTGAGCCAACGGCAGAGGCCGGAGGGGAGGCGTGCCCCTCGCCTGGGCCACAGTAGACGTTGTACGTGCCTCCGGCGCGGCGAGCCCGCTTCTCCACGACCCAGCCGGGCGGGAGGCTCACGCTCACGCTCGCCTGTGTGCACGTGCCAATAGTGACACGTCGCGCTCGAGCCTGCCCTCGACGGCACAAGGATAGAGCCACCGCGCTGCCGCTGCTGCCGCACCGACTCTGGTAGAGCGCAATCGCCTGCTCCACCTCCTCCTGCTCGAGGTCCTCGCCGTCGCCGTCGTCGTGCTCGACGCGCCAGAGCGGCGGGTCCTTCTCCGCCTCGTCGGCGGGCACCCAGCTGGTGACGGTGCCGAAGGCGCAACGCCGCCCAAACTGTCCACGCGCTCAAAGGTGTGAGCCGCAAGGCGAAGGGACACACGCGGGTACGCTGAGGGGAGGGGGGGAGGGAGCTAGGGAGGGAGACCTGGCGAGCCAACCGCGTGCCAAGCCACTCGTGCCCGGTCGTCTCCCACGCGATGACGCCGCCGCCGCCGCCGCCCGGCAGCACATTCGCCTGCGCGCCTCCCCCGCCCTCCCTCTCCGCTGCCTTGAGAGCCTGCCCCGTCGCTCCCGCCTGCTCCACGGCGTACCTGCGCACGTCGTTGGTCGAGCGGAGCGCCGGACTGCCGCCGGGCGGGTAGAGGTAAAAGACCGTCTTGCCCCCGCTGAGCCGGCACGCGCCACGCCAGCCCGACGGCAGCGTCACTTCCTGCACGCAACCCTCCCGCCGCAGACGATCGAGCAGCGCGAGAGGCTCAGCCGCCTCGACGGGCTCGGCGACGCCCTTCGGCTTGGTGGCATCTCGGGTGGCATGCTCGGAGGCGACCATTGCCGCGACTGAAGGCACGGCCGGCGCACGTGCCCGGGAAACCTTGCTTTCGACGGCCGGGCCGCCGCCGCTCAGCGAGGCAGGCGCACGCCGCTTTCGTCGAGGTGGGGCGGCGCTGGCCGCGGGGAGCGGGCATGGGAGCGGGTCGGCGGCCGTGGAGCCGGCAGGCGTGGCGGAGGCGAAGTTGCCCTTCTGCTCTTTACCCCGGACGCGGCGCTGGGCAGGGGGCGCAGCAAGCACGGGTGTCGCCTCGACTGAAGGCGGCGCGGCGGAAGGCGCGGCGAGAGGCCCCGAAGGCGCGGCGGAAGGCGCGGCGAGAGGCCCCGGCGCTCCTCGGCTAGATCCTCGGCCCTGTGGCTCTGGCACGCTCTCGGACGGCAGCGCGGGTGGCGGCTGAGGTGAGCGCTCCCACGATCCTCCCGTGCCGGCGGCGACGGTGTGGCCTGTGGGGAGAGGGGCGACGGCGAGAAGTGCGAAAGGTGCGACAGGCATGTTGGGTCGGGGCGAGAGGGAGCGGGCCGGTCACGACCTGCGCTGGCGGGAAAAGTGAAGGACCGCCGTCCGCTCGGGCTCAGGAAGGAGGCCTTGCCGAACCGGAAGGCGTGCGCAACCGTCACCCTCACCAACGCCGGTGAGTCGCCGCTGGCGGGCGCAAGCGTCCGCGCAGAGTATTCTGGCGTCACCGACCCGCCGGCCGCCCCCAGGGCTCCGTCAAGCGTGTCGATCATGTCCGCCAGCGCGGCATGCTCGTCCACGGGCGGGTTTTCTGGCATGACGGGTTGTCTTCGAAGCCGTTGCGACCGTTGTGCTACAACACGCCGTTTCCGCGAGGAATTCACAGTCCGGTTCTCCAGGTGGATATCCTTTGGCCGCGTTGGGTAGCGAGGATTGGTGTGACGCGATCCACGCAGGCGTGTTTTCTGGCGGCCGACCGTCAGTGCACGGAGTTGCCCCTTCACAGCCTTGTTATTGAGAAGAAAATACGTCGTATCCTCGTATGGCGCTGTGCGCTGGTCTGTGAGAGGTTGAGGTGCGAGCCCTGGAGGCCCTGGGGATGACAGGCCACGTTATTGAGAAGAAAATTCCTCAAACGACGTGCCTCCCCGTGTTTGTAGCCTGTCGTTTGTGCCCCGTTTGAGAGAGTTGTTGTGTTTGTGTGTTGCCCGTTTGTGCCGCGTCCCGTGCCCCCGAGTTCATTTTAAATACAAGAAAATACCTCTTCGCTGTGCGCTGCGCGCTGGTCTATGAGAGGTTGAGGCGCGAGCCCTGGAGGCCCTGTGGGGATGGGGAGAGACTAACTACCCGCGGGTAGAAGGCCCGCGCGCAGGGGGGGCATTGAGACCGGTGTCATGAATGAGTGCGCGTTCACAGACCTTGTTATTGAGAATAAAATACCTGCTATGGCGCTGCGCGCTGGTCTATGAGAGGTTCACGACACTCGAGGAGGTGAGCTGTGAGCTGTGTGAGGGTGCCCGGTGCCGAACCCGTGTCGGACTTTTAAGACAGCATTAGAGGGAGGGCTTGTTGAATGATAAGAAACTGTAGAAGCTCAGATCTCAGACAGTGCCGGGTGAGGGTGTGAGAGGCGGTGTGTCTGACTGTCACTGTGCTGTCGTATCTTGTCGTGCGATTTCGGGCCCGGCCGTTGCTTTTGAGAGAGAGAGATTTTTAGCAATACCAACGTGCAACGACAACTCTAACTTGTTTTTTGTTTTGCTTTTGTGTGAGAGGCGGACCTAAGGCGAAGGTAAGGTAAGCTTGGAAAGGTAAAGTTCTCAACACACACAAGTTGTGGTGGGGCAAAAGGACAAGGGGGAACGACCCTCTCGTCTTCCCGGGCATTCACACTATATTCCTGAGATAATTGGGCGATTATATCCAGAAGGGATTTCATCCCTTTGGATTGGAGATTCGTGTGTCCGTTCCTTTTTGGGTAAAACGTATGTACCTTAAGGTATGTAGGAAGTGGAACCAGAAGATTTTTGGTGGGGGGGGGGGGGGGGGGAGGCTTCAAGTGTGGCAGCCAGGACTTCATGGTCGCGCTGCGCCGTGATCCTTCGCGATCGCCTGTGTTTGTGGATGTTATTGCACTCTTCGCTCCGATGCGGCCCCTGCCTGGCCTCTTGCTCCTATGTGGGAGCTATGGCGGGACCGCTATCGAGTACGTCTCCACCAGTAAAAGTGCAAGAACCGGTGCGCGTTGCCGTTGGTGAGCGGTGTGTGGTGTGTGCCCCCACCGCGATCCGCGTGTCGCCTCGCGGGAGCTGTATCTTTCTGCACGATCGCGAGGCCCCCCCCCCCGGGGGGGGCGACACACGAGTCACGACGGAGAACGGATTCGGGATTCCCCGACGACGACCCCGCCGTTGATATTTTTTCATTTTCATAATTTTATTACGCATGTGGTTGTGATGTGTGTGCAGTGCAACGCCTCCCTCACTCTCGACTCTCGCCACAGAGGCTACTCGTTTGCGTTGTCGTCTTGCCCTGGCTTCCACAGACCCCACTCCTGCTCCCCCTCCCCGCCCTCCGCCGCGCCCCCCTCTGGCGGCGGCGCGCCGTCGACGCCACCGTGCTCGCCGTCCCAGCGCAGCACCACCAGGTAAAAGTCGCGCAGCGCCGCCTCGATCTTCTCCGGCTCGGTGCCCAAGAAGGAGGGCGTCACCACCTGTCAGAGGGGGGAGAGAGCAGCAAGTGCATGCGAGTGGGGAGGCGCCGCCTCGCGTGGAGACGGGTCCCGCCTGCAGCCCGAGCGGCCCCGCGATCGCGCTGAGCTCAGCGAGCGTCGGCATCGTCGACAGCACCGTCATCGGGTTCTCCTGCCGCTCCCGCTCGACAAAGGCGGCGCCCGACACGTGTGCCACAACCAGCCTTGAGTGCGGCGAGCGGCGGAGCAGCCCCGCCGCCTGCTGCAGCGTCGCCACCGGGTCGGCGAAGAACTGCAGCGCGCCGTTGAAGACGACGACGTCGTGCCGCCCTCCCTCGGCTCCCGCGCCCGCCGCCACCTCCTCCGCCAGCACGTCGGCAAAGCTCCTGTCGTCAAAGGCGGCCGCGGCGAGCGCGCCGTCGCCGTGCGCCTGCCGAGCCACCTCGACCATCCGCGAGGAGAGGTCGACGCCACGGTACGCCGCCGCCGGAACGCCGCTCGCGACGGCAAAGGGGAGGAGGAGCCCCGTCCCGCAGCCGACGTCGAGGAAGCGGCTCGGAGGAGGGCCGCTGCCGTCGTTTGCGACGCGAGCGATGGCTCCGAGCCGGCGCTGCGCCTCGCCCGAAGGCGCCGCCTCGTGCGTGACCGGCAGGAAGGCCGCGATCGCATCCCATGTCACCTCGACGAGCGCGGCATGGGCGTCCGGCCGGCTGGGGTCCGTCTTCAGCGCCTCGTACAGCTCGGGCATCGAATCCTGCAGGTACGCAAGCGTGTAGCCGACGTACGACGTGCGTGCCTTCTCCACGTCGCCCTGGGCCTCCTCCAGCAGCGCCGCGGCGTCGGCGTCAAGCGCTGCCGCGCCGCCACCCGCGTACTGCATCCACGCTCCACCACGCCTCGGCGCCGTGCGAACGGGGAGACGAAGGACGAGCGCGAATGGTAGCGATAGGAGAAGCGCTGGCATGCACATGCTCGCCGAACGAAGGCTGCCGAGACCAGCTGGGGGGGGGGGGGGGGGGCGTTTATTTTTGCTTGGCCGGGTATCATGACGGGTAGGTAGGGTAGGTCTGGGCCCTCCCGTCGGGGTTTTCCCTCTCTTCAAGCTGGAATTTTCACAGCAGAAAAAGAAATTTTCCGCGGAAATCACGATGTCAACCCTCCCCAAATGGGTGATCTGATGCTTGTAGGGCTTGATTGAGAGTGGCCTCCCATGTCACAAGAAGGACTGTGGATGCAGGAGAGTACCACCAACCATCACTCTAGTTGGTATAGTACCCCACCTTCACCCATCCGATGATTTCTTTTTTAGTTTCCCATAAGTAGGGTAGGTAGGTAGGTAGGTAGGTAGGTGGTAGGGGCAGGGCAGGGGCCGGTCAGGTTTTTGCAGAATTTCATCATGATACCCGGCCAAGCAAAAATAAACGCCACCTGCCGAGACCCGAAAAAGCGCGTCCGGTGGGTGCAACCTTTTCCCTGGATGAAGGCTGGGTTCCGGCTCCTACCCAGATAGGGGGTCTGTTGCCTATGACTCGCACCAAAACGCCCTACCTACCTACCTATTGCGGGCGCCAATCGCCAGGCTCCGTGCCCCACCTACCTACCTATTCCCAGGCCGCGCAGCGAAGCAAAAAAATACCCGTTAGCCCTCTGTGAATAGGCTCCCAGCGCCCGCCGCGCGCCGGCTTGTACCGCGGTGCGCGCCGCTCGCGAGCCCGCCAGAGCATGGCCCACTGGGCTCTCGAGGCGTTGGATGGACGGCTCCAAAACGGCACTCTCTTCCCTCGACAGAGTCGAGGGCACGGACCCTCCCGCCTACAAGCCCACCACCACCACCTACCTACCTATTGCGGGGCCCTCTGGGGCGGTCAAAACCGGACCTACCTACCTATTGCATGGGGTCTAACCGTAGGCAACAGACCCCCTATCTGGGTGGGAGCCGGAACCCTGCGAAGAAGCGTGTTGCAAAGCCCTGGCAAAAAAGAATTGCCGGTACAATTCATGTGATGTTCATTATAGCTCCGAGTAGAGGGGGCGGTCTGCTGCTAGGGGAAACCCGGAGCGCGGAGCTAACCCTCGGAGACCCGTGTTTACTTTACGGCCCTTTCCCTGCGAACGCGCACCCCCCCTAGCTAGGGGTCAGGGCTCTCCAGCCCGTAGCCCGATCCCGATCATCCGGCCCGCTGGGTGCGCTTCTCAGCTCCCCGGCCCTGGATGTGAGGTTACTGACTGCACTCCAAGTGCTCCAAGTGCAAAATTCCGCGCTGGTGTCCAGTCCGAGCCTGGCTGTTCTTCACCTTCCTACCTAACCTCAAGGAACGCTGCAAAAATAATTTTAGATCATGCAAAAGAAATCGCGGTTTCCATACAATCCTCTATACAATCCTGCTCGTGCAGGTGGGAATCATGTCCTCCTCCCATCCCTCATTTGGGTTGTGGGGTTGCTTTCTTTTTTCTTTTGCCCTCGCCGGGTTGTTTTCTCGCACACTCTTATGCACGCGCTTTATTGCGGCCAACTTTACAGCGTGCCACCCTCCGCGCGCCTCACACACACGACCATCACGACCAAAAAAGTGTGCCAGACAAGGTGCGCTCTCGTTTGTTTATCCTCACACAGGACGCGCAGGGAGGGGGCGGGCAGCTCTCAGAGCCCAACCACCCCCCGCACAAGCCCTCCTCACAAGAAGCCGCGCTCCTTGTCGGACACGAGCTCCGCCAGCGCCATCCCCGCCGTCGGCGACGACGGCCCGTCCGGAACGAGCCCTCCAAAACCGACGACACTGCCGTCGCCGTTTTCGCTCTCGCTCTCGCTGCCGGCGCGCGTGAGTGTCTTGCGCGAGTCGTGCCGCCGCGCGCCCGGCTCGTGCCTAGGCCCCTCGCTGGCCGCCCCTCAGAACGCGCGCGGTGGGGCGGCGGGGGGCGGGCACGGGCCGCGCGCCTGAGGTGGTACGGGTCGAGCGCGCCGCCCGCCTCGCCGGCGGCGCGGATGGCGCTCTCGAGCAGCGGCGGGCCTGGCGGGGCGGGGCGAGGTCGGGCGGCGCGGCTGCCGGGAGGCGGGATCTCTCGGGCCGCGGACCGACGAGCTGGTTGAGCACGATGACCGACATCAGCGTCGCCTAGCCGCACGCGTCGGTCGTGAGGAGGCGCCGCCACGCAGCCCGCGCCGCCGTGCGGCGCGGCGGCCGCCTTGAGCGGCGGCCCCCAGCCCGCAAAGTCGGTCGCGATCTCGGAGGCGAGCCCGAGCGAGAGGCCCGCCTGCGTCACGTACGCCATCCAGCCGAACGAGCGAAGCCGGTGCGGCATCGCGCCCCAGCGGGCGCCCACCGCGTGGCCGAAGTAGAGGGCGGCGAGCCGGACGACAAAGAGGCCGACCTGCGGGCAGCCGCGGCACGCCTCACGCGGGCGTGTGACGCCGCCTCGCGCGGGCGACGAAGCGGGCGCACCGCCGCCGGCCAGGTGTGCTGCAGCACCGAGAGGCGCATGCCCAGCCCGGTGGTGGTGAAGAAGAAGAGGAGCGTCGGGTGCATCGACGAGTTGACGAGCGCCTGACCACGGCCGCGCGCGTGAATGGGAGCGCTGTCCGCAGGACGCACGCGCACGAGCCGACGGGCGCGCCTCGAGCTGCCGCCGCTCGTCCCTGCCCGTGAAGACCTCGCCGCCGTTGCAGACGACGAAGCCCGTGATGACGCACGCGAGCATCGGCTCGAGGCTGGGCGCAGTCACGCCGAGCGGAACGAGCAGCTGGTCCAGCAGGCCCTGCGGAGGGGCGGGGAGGGCAGCGCGTCGAGGGCGAGGGCGGGCTCGCGCCGTGTCGAGGCGCAGAGACGGTAGTAGTAGTAAGCGACTCTTTTGTGTCGAGGTCAGAGGCGCTGTCCGAGCTGCGCCCTCTGTAACGCCCTCTGCTCGAGCACCTGCGCAGAGAAGGCGGCGGCGCCCACGCCGAGCAAGCCCAGCTGCGGCAGAGGAGGCACCTGCGGCCGAGGGAGAAGGGGAGCCCCGCTACCCGCCAAGGAGGAGCGCGGAGGGGCGGTGGCTCGCGGGCGGCGGTGGCGCCTCCGGCACCCGCAGCGCGAGCAAGCAGAGCGCCGCGAGGAGCAACCCCAGCAGAGCCGACGCCGCCAGCTCCGCCGCCACCCGCGGCACAAAGATGGAGCACAAGTGGGCGGCGGCGGCGGCGGGGTGGCCTCCCGAGAGGGTGACGGGGTGGGAGGGGTCGGTCAGCGTGTGTGCGAGCTCGGTCGTGGCCGAGAAGAGCAGGATCACCTGCGGCGCAGGCAGCCGCGAGGGGTCGAGGTGGGCGCGACAACCACGTGGCGGCAAGGAGCAAGGTTGGCGACCAACACGTCCGAGACCATGGTCACACCGAGCACGGTCTGCGTGAAGGGGCCGCCAGCACGCGTCTCGCGGATCACGGCGAGCGCTGATGCGGGCGAGCGAGCCACCGCAATCACGCCAGAGAAGAGGGCCACCACGCCTGGGGCTTGGGTTAGGGTTTGGGTTAGGGTGAGGGTTAGGGTTTGGGTTAGGGTTTGGGTCAGAGGGTTGGGGCCACCACGCCTGGCCTCGCGGCGGGACAGTGTCGAGGATACCACCCCGCCCCTTCCCATTTACGGCGACCGCACCCTTGACATTCTCGTCGGCAGCGCCCGCCCCCAGCCCGCCCGCCCCCCTCTCGTCCTCGTCGTCGTCCTCCGCCTCCGCCGCCGATGCAGACGCACCGCTGCCACCGCCAGCCCCGCCGCCCCCGCCGCCTGCCCTACTCTCCCCCAACCGTTTGCCTTGCGCCGCCGCCTCGCCCGCCCGCTGCTCGGCCACCTGCGTCGGCGCGGGGCGGGCCGACGGCTTCTGCTTGTCCTGCCGCGTCGTCGACGCCTGCCTCCCTCTCGCCGACTCAACCGGGCTGGGCGTCGCCAGCGCGGGCGCCGCCTTTCCAGCTGGCGCCGCCTTTCCAGCTGGCGCCGCCTGTCCAGCTGGCGCCGCCTTTCCAGCTGGCGCCGCCTTTCCAGCTGGCGCCGCCTGTCCAGCTGGCGCCGCCTTTCCAGCTGGCGCCGCCGCCGCCTCCACCCTGCTCGCCGCACGCGGCGGCGGCGGAGGGCGAACCGCACCCGCGGCTGGCGCCCCGCCCAGCGCCGACTTCGCTTTTGCGGCGCCGGAGGCGGGGAGCGCGGTGCGGGGCGGTGCGGGGCAGACGCCGCAAGTGACCTCGCCTACAAACGTGTGCGAACGACCTTCACGGACGCAGAACTCCGGCACAAAGAGCCCCTTCGCGGCGGCGGCACAAGCAGCGCGGGCTTCGTTGCCGGCGGCGTCGCGCCTCGAGCACGCCTCGCGCACCGCCCTAGAAGGGAGGTTCGGGGAAAGTTCGGGGAAGGTTCAGGGAAGCGGAGTCCCTCGTCGGAAGCCTCGTGGTTTGAGGCGTGGGTCAGGCGAGGCGTGGTTTGAGGCGGGGGTGCGTGTGCTCTCTCCGATAGGCGGTGCGCGTGAACGGCGCCTCGACGAGCAGCGAGCCGCCTCAGGCACGCCGTTGCAGCTGCGACCCTTCGCCGCCGCGCCAGCGCGCCCTCGGGATCTGTCGGCCCCTCGGGATGATGGCGGCGGAGGCGCAGGACGGTGGCCCCCGCTGCCCTGCGGCTCCGGCGCGACGGCCGCCAGCCTCCTACTCCGCAGACTCGCGAGCTCTCGCGGCGCCTCTCTCCAGCCCCTCCCCAGCGCGCGCGCGGCGCGGGTCGCCGCTTCTTGAACTGCCCGCTGGTGGCCTACATTCGGACAGGGAGAGGGGCCTCTGAGGGGAAGGGGCGCCCGAAGAGAGGGATGGCTGCTGCTGCTGCTAGAAGCCACCTTTGCGCCCGTGCCGTGCAGCAGCTGCGGCGGCGGCGGCGGGGTGGTGTGGGCGCGCGCGGCTCGCAGCACGTCGAGCGACGACGAGCGCGGCCCGCCCTGCCCACCCGGCAGCCTTGGCCCCGCGCCGCCTCGGTCGCTGCCGCCGACCCAAACGCCGCCTGGCCCTCCGCCTCCACCGCCACCTCCCTCACCGCCATGTGGCCGGCCGATGCCAGCGTGCTGCTGCCGCTCTGACCTGCCGTAGCCGTCTCGGATGTCCTTCGTCCCTGCGGCCGAGGTGAAGGCGTCCGGGTATGCGGCCAGGAAGACGGCCATGGCACAGGCGACGGCGACGACGGTGGCGGCCGCCATGCTCGACGTGACGGCCGCGATGGCGCGCGACTGCGTCCTCAGGTTGGCGACGACCAGCTCGGAGCCGGCGGCGATGGTGATGATGCCCAGCGCCGCGTTGCTCGCCGGCTGAGAGAGAGCGCAGGCGCGAGGCGTCAGCGTCGCAAGCGGGTCGGTGCTGCAGGGAGTGGGTGGGAGGTGCGGGGCCGCAGTCTCTGGCTGGCTAGACGCCTGCAGCTGCGAGAGGAGCGGCCCGCCGAGCAGCGGCTGGAGGCCGATGCCGGCGAGCAGGCAGACGGTAATGAACGGCAGCCGCGTCGCGCGCGAGATCGCCGGGCCGGCGACGTGCAGGGCCGCAAGCGCGAGCCCGAGCCCGGCTAGGCGGAACAGGGCCAGAGGCGGCTCGTGCCCCATGCGGCGGCGCGAGTTTGGGCTGAGAGAAATACGAAGTCATGCGGTATCCGGGATCCAGGCAGACTGCGAAGAGAGATAGGAAGAGGCAGACTCCCTAGGGTGGGCGACGGCTAGCGCACCACACACCTCTCCTTAAAATCCCTGTGTGGTGGCGGCGTGCCGTCCTCCCATCCCTCCCTTGGGTTGTCTGTTTTCTTTCCAGGCGGGCCGCGCTGCCTGACCAGCGGAGAGAACGGGAGGGAGGACCAGGAAATCCGGATCGAGGGTGGGGGGGCCGAGCGGGGGAGAGATTTCTTCTTCCGAGCGGAGGGTGCCCTGAGTAGTTAGTGACGTCGAGTTAGAGTTGGTTGCGTCGCGTGTGCGTGTCTGGCTGGTGTTGCTGTTTGTTGCAACATGTTACCCGAGTAGAGACGCGCCCCGCCGCTACAGGGGAAACCCAAAGCGCAGACTAACCCTCGGAGACCCGTGTTTACTTTATGGCCCATTCCCCACGAACGCGCCCCCCCCAAGGGTCAGGGCTCTCTAGCCCACAGCCCGATGCCGATCGGCAGCCGGCGCGCTGGGTGTGCGCTTCGTCTTAACTCCCCGGCCCTGGGTGTGAGGTTGCCCCAACGGACTGCATAAGTGCTCCAAGGGTTTGGCGAGGCTCCGGGTGGCACTCTTCAGCTGTACGTCTTAGTCTGGGGTGTAGAGTGTGGTGCCTCATATCAACCACACACACAGAGCGCGGGGAAGGGTTTTGATTTTGAGACGGGGGGCCATGTCGGGTGTGTGTTTCCCGCGCGCGCGAGAACACGGACCCAGCCAACCCACACGGGGTGTCACACGCACCTCAATGCGTCAATGGGTATTGCTGAAAGTCGTCACACCTCACAGCCCACAGCTCACTCTCCCCCTCTCTCTCGCGGGGAGGTATCACCCTCCCACAGGACGCTAGTTGAGCTCGGCCCAGACCGTCACCCGTCCGCCCCGTCCGCCCCTTCCTTGCTTTTCTTCTTCGCCTTGTCCTTCTTCTTCTTCTTCTTGGCCTCCCCCTCTTCCCCGGCCGGGCCGCCTTCCTCCGCCGTGTCGCCGCCCCCGCCGTCCTCCGCCCGCTTTTTCGACTTCTTCTCTCGCGTGGCCTTGCCGCCCTCGCCCTCGCCCTCCGCCTCACCTCCGGCATCGGCCTGCAGTTCGCCCTCGGCCTTCTTCTTGCCCTTCTTCTTGGCGGCTCGCTCCCCCGGAACGCGCGGGCTCGCCCCTTCCTCTTCCCCCTCCGCCGACGGAGAGCCGTCCGCCTGCCCCCCCTCTCCCCCTCCAGCGGGCTGGACGCTTGTGCGCCGCTGCGCCTTTTTGCTGCTGCTGCCACCCTCCTCAGCCGATGCTGGTGGGCCGTTCGACTGTGCTGGTGTGCCGCTCGCCTCGCCTCGCCTCTCCTTCTTCTCTGCCTTTGCCGTCGCGTCCGCCGCCCTCGGCGCCTCCACCGGCCCCTCCACGGCGAGGATGACCATGTCGCTCAGGCTCTCCTCGTCGAGCGGCTCCGCCACCAGGTCCGCCGCCTCGTACGACCGGATGCTCCTCGACCCTTGCCGCGCCCCGCCCGATCGGTCGAGGCCCTCCCTTCTACTGCTTGCGCCCAGCCCGCCCCTCTCGCCGCCGCCGCCGCCGCCCGCCCGCCCGCTGCCAAAGTGGCTCACAAAGCGGGCGGCGTGCCCCCTCTTCATCTCGACGTCGGCGGCCACGTCGTAGAGCGACGCGTCGTCCAGGCTCGACAGGTGCCTCACATCGTCCCAGCCCTCCGCCACCATGGCTGCAGCGTACTGATTCAGCCCGGCCTCTTCCAACGCCGCGGCAAGCGCCGGGGGAATTGCGGTCGCTGCGCGGAGCGGCTTTGCTTGCGTCGAAGAGCCGCCACCCATGCAGCGTACGGTCTATGGGTGGAGGAGCGAGAAACACAGCCCTCTTTTCCGCCTTGACGCTAACCCGTAATCGTTGCGCCCTCGGCACGATGTGCCCGTCCACGCGGCCCCCGGGCGGCGGAACGTTACGTCTACGGAATTTCTTGCTTTTCAGCTTCTGGCTCTTACGAACATACCGGATCCCATACCCTCTTCCCAGCCCATGCTTCGCTCATGCTTACCTGTGAATCACGCCCGCTGTGAACGGAGTTGCTCTTTGAGACCAAGTGCGCTAAATAGAGCATGAAAATACCTTTCAGAGGTACCTTTCTGTCCTCCAGAGTCGAAGAACTCGACCGGTGGCTGGCCGCCAAAGTGGCTGGACGGCGCCGCGGCGCACACTGGTGGGCCGCGGAGCACACTGAGGGAGCTGTCCTCGGCGCAGCCGTTCGGCTCCCGCGGCCTGGGTGGTGGCAGTGGCACTCCCTGAGGCTCCCTGATTTTTTCTGGTATTTGTTGAGCACTCTCTGGTCACCTTCGCCGGGCGAGCCTGGCTCTCGCTGCGCAGCGGCGCGACCTTCGGTGAGGCTGCCGATCGTCGAACTGGGCTTAGGCCTTAGCTCTCAGTCAAGATATTGTGCATATGGTCGGTCTCTACAATATCTTGAGTGAGCACAACCGATGAATCGGCAGCAGGGAGACAGGAAGGCTCGCTGTGTGAGTCTGCCACGCAGAGTCGCGAAATCTGCAATGGAAGAGGATAAGATACCGAAGAGGCTACCTCCACGGGGCTGTTGGCGCAGGGGGAGGTGTCAATCACGCTCCCGGGACGCCGGAGAGATCGGGTTGGTCTCCCCCGCCTTCAGCCCTCTCCCGACGCGGACGCCACCACCCTCGCGCTGGACCCGGAGTCTTTTTTGGTTCCTAGGTCCGACCTGTGGGCTCTGCCCGCGCTCGGCACCGGCACCGCCTCGGTGTACAAAAGGAAAAAGAGACAGACGATGCTGCGCTTCCACCACCTCCGCCGCTTCACGACGCTGATGTCCGCCGCGACCGCAACCGCACGTGCCTACAGCAGCGTGCCCAGAGCCGCTGTCGCCGTCGCCGTGCGCCGTTCGGAGGAAGGGCCGGCGGAATACCTGCTCGTCCAGCGTGGCAAGCCGCCAGGCAAAGGGTCATGGAGCCTCCCCGGTGGGGGCGTCGAGCTTGGCGAGACTTCAGCCGACGCGGCGCGGCGAGAGCTCGAAGAGGAGTGCCGGCTCAGCGGAGGTGCGCTTGAGACACTTTGCAGAGACACTGCCTTGCCGCCGCTCAGACCCTCTTTGCAGACGGACGGCTCTACTTCTCGCAGGTGCCGTGCGATGGCACGCAGGGCCTTTCACCGCAACGGACGCCATCTATCGCGACGCCGACGGCGCTGTCCAGTTCCACTACCTGATCGCGCAGTTCTACGCCGAGGCTGTGGAGCCGGGGAGCGAGCCTCCGGCGCTTCGACTCCAGCGCCGGAAGGCCGAAAGGCGGCGACTTCTGAGGCGGCCGAGCTCTCCGCATAGGCCGCGGCGGACGATGCGATGGACGCGCGGTGGTGGAGCCTCGCCGAGGTTGCCGGCGGCGAGGGGAGCGGCGTGGTGGCGGGCAACGTGGAGGCGACGCTGCGGCGGGCCGAGGCGATGCGGGTGGCAGGCTTGCTCCGGTGCCAATGACCCGAGTGCCCTGCCACCGCAAGGTTTCTTTCGGAGGGTACGACTCTATGACTATATTTTAAATGACTACCGGGGCCGACCCTCGACCGCAACCCACCAAAAAGAGGTAAAAGCAAAAAAAAAAGCCAAAGATCCGCACGTTTTCATCCGGATTCCGGTGTTGGACTTGCACACACATGCTCTGCTCTAGCCACGCCATCCGTCATCACGAGACCTTCTCTGGCTGAGGCCACGTCTCCGGGTGCAGCTTCTCCATCTCGATGCAGACCGTTGTGCCGCGCTCGTCGGAGCCCATCGTCCAAGTGGACTCGTCGGCGCTGACCGGCGCGTACAGCGCGAGCTGCGCGATGGGGTCGCCGCCCGCCTTGCGGCCGACGACAAGCCTGGTGGCTGTGATGGCCACCTTGAGTTCCTTCTTGCTCACCCCCTCTGGCAGCCGCACGCTCACCTCGAGCTCCTCCGCCGTCTGCGACCAGCTCCAGCCCCTCGCCTCGCTCCTCTCCTCCTCGGTCGGCCCCACCTGCTTCGCCTTGGCCGCCTGCTCGTAGTCGTGCATGGCGGCCGCGTACGCCGCGTTCTCCGCGGGCGCACTCGCCATCCACGGGCTCGAGGACACCACCTCCGCCGCGTGGAAGTCCGCCTGCCGCAGGCCCGGCTCGACCAGCACCCTCCCGACGTAGGCGTCGCCGTGGAAGGGCTGCTCCGGCTCGAGGCCGCACGAGCGGGCCAGCTCGAAGGCGCGCCGGTTCACTGGCCGGTCCTTGAGCATCCCCATCTCGTCGATGTAGAGGTACACGCCCGCGTGAGGCACCGGCTGCGACGACTTGCTCGGCTTGGTGAGCGCGAAGAGCTCGACGGAGCCCTCCTCCTGGGCGATGCGGTTGAGTGTGTCGAGCTTGCTCTCCACGTCCCTTCCGTACGTCTGCCGCAGGTGATCAACCCGCTTGATGCTGCCACCCGCGAACGCCGCCTTGAGCTGCGCCTGCAGGCTGTCACCTGCCTTTGAGATCTCGCCGCGCAGCTCTTCATAATCGAGCGCTTCGTCGGCCGGGATCTTGACGTAGGTGAACTCGAAGGGCAGCATGTGGTCGCCACTGGGATTATGCCCACAGCCACTGGGATTGTGCCCAAAGCCACTGGGATTGTCGCTGTGTCCACCGCCGCCCTCGCTGCGCAGCAAAAAGAATTTCATTATACGGCCTTTTTGCGCCAGAGGAGCCTGTCGTGTCCTTTTTCAGGAGCAGGAGAGCCCCACCTGTCCCCCTGATCGTTCTTCCAAAATCCTGCTCGTGCAGGTGGGGACCCTGTCCTCGTCCCATCCCTCGTTTGGATTGTCTGTTTTCTTTCTTTCTTTCTTTCAGAGGAGGAAATGACAAGGGAGAGAACGACGAGAGTGGGACGACCGCGAGGTGGCATGAAGGCTGCAGCGAGAAGCGGCGAGAGACTGCGAAGAGAGATATCTAAAGAGGCAGACTCCCAAGGGTGGGCGACGGCTAGCGCATCACACACCTCTCCTTAAAATCCCTGTGTGGTGGCGGCGTGCCGTCCTCCCATCCCTCCCTTGGGTTGTCTGTTTTCTTTCTTTCTTTTTCCTTAAAATCCCTGTGTGGTGGCGGCGTGCCGTCCCTCCCATCCCTCCCTTGGCTTGTCCGTTTTCTTTCTTTCTTTCTTCAACTGGATCAAGAACAAGCAAGCGGCAAACAGCTTCTTACGCTCGGCCCCATGGCAGTGGGGGGTGCCCGCGCCGCCTAGCTCTGCGGACGGCCCCCCCCACCCTTCGTGTAATCATGTAGTCCCCACAATCGCTGACGTGGGATCGCTTGTCATGTGAGAGAGTGCGTTGTGTTCTTGTTTCGTATCCGCTTTCTCTTTCTTCCTAAAAGAAAGAAAGAAAACAGACACGCCAAACGAGGGATGGGACGAGGACAGGGTCCCCACCTGCTCTTTCTTCCTCTGCTTGTCTGCACAATTCCAGAGAGATTTTTCAGTGTATGTAGCTCTTACGTACATTCCCGGAGGAGGACTGCTGGACGGGGTTTGCGATGAGGAGCGATCCGAACGTGGTATTCGGGTGATCAGATCACTACCGTTTTTAGCAATTATCAAGATTGTGTTTGAGAGAGAGATTTTTAGCAATACCAAACAACTCTAACACTCACACGTCATTTGGGGCCTGGAGCCCTGTTCACGCGCGCGCGAGACGTGCAGACAGGGTTGCCAGGTGAGAGCGAATGGCGCGGTTCACGCCTCGCACAACAGAGAGAGAGATGCGCTCTGCATGGTGGGACATAAAAGAAAGCGAGTATTTGGGCGAGTAGGCCGTGCGGTCGACGCTGCCGCGCGGCTTTGCGCGCGAGGCGGCGCAGCTTGAGAACGGCGGTGGGCGAGAAGCCGCCGCCGAACGTCTCGTGGAGCAGCAGGTTGAAGTTGTTGCGCTTGACAAAGATCGCGTCGTGGTAGAAACCGCGATGCGCCCCTTGACGTAGCCGTGGCCGGTCTTGTGGGAGAAGGGTTGGCCGGGCTGCCCGCGCGCCTTGCAGCCCATGTTTAGGCGGCGGGCCTTCTCTTCGGTGTTGCCGAAGGCGTAGGAGTGGCCAACGGAGGCGGGCGTGCCGCCGCTCGAGGCGTTGCCAACGCCCGCCGAGGAGGTCTTTTGAGGAGGGGCGTCCAGAGCTTGACTCTTCATTCACCTCATCGCATCCTCCCGGGCCAGCGTGGGGTTCCGCGAGGTCGACCTTGTACCCCTCGTTGTACTGCCGGGTGAGCTCTGGTTTCTCCTTGTCACCGTGCACGACCGGCGCGTTGGCCGGGGCGCGCATCGCGTCCGCCCAGGCGGCGAGGACGCCGTCGTGGGGCCGCCGGTGGTGGGCCTTGTTGTAAAGGTAGTCGCCGAAGAAATCGACTGGCATGCCCCGCTCGTTTGTTTTGAGAGAGAGAGAGATTTTTAGCAATACCAAACAACTCTAACACTCACACGTAATTGTTGTTTGTTTTGTGTTTGTGTTTGTGGGAGAGAGATTTTTATTTCTCTCTCTTGTTTGTGTTGCAATTCCACGAACAAGAAACTTAAAAAAAGAAAAAAGGGCCACGCGAGCCGGCGCGACTGCCTACTCGAGTACGACTGTTAAAATCCCTGCGTGGTGGCGGCGTGCCGTCCTCCCAAAGAAAGAAAGAAAAAAGGAACACAGGCAAGCCAAGGGAGGGATGGGAGGACGGCACGCCGCCACCACACAGGGATTTTAAGGAGAGGGGTGTGGTGCGCTAGCCGTCCTCCCAAAGAAAGAAAAGAAAGAAAACAGACACGCCAAACGAGGGATGGGACGAGGACAGGGTCCCCACCTGCACGAGCAGGATTTTGGAAGAACGATCAGGGGGACAGGTGGGGCTCTCCTGCTCCTGACAAGGGACACGACAGGCTCGCAGCGCGGTGCGCGGTGGACTCCCACATCCACTGGCGGTCTCATCTCAGTCTAGCGACCTGCCTCCAGCTTGTCGCTGGCAGTCTCTCCTACCACAGGCACACTGACACAGGGGTGGCAGGGGCGGCGGCACGAGTCTCCCACATACTATGCGGGCCTCACTAGAGGTGCGGCCTGTGCGTGTCCTCGCCCTTGAGGGGGGAGGGGAAGGGGCTGTGTGTCTGTGCATGTGTGTGTGTGTGTGTGTGTGTGTGTGTGTGTGTGTGTGTGTGTGTGTGTGTGTGTGTGTGTGTGTGTGTGTGCGTGTGCGTGTGCGTGTGCGAGCCGCCCTGAACGCCACGAGCGCGCCGCGAGCGCCGTAGCGCCGGCGAGCGCCGTCGGCAGCGCGCGACCGCCACCCAAAAGCGGAGGTACATCAGGAGCCGCAGCCGGCCTGCTCTATCAGCCCCGCAGCCTCCAGGCGCCTTTTGGCCCCGGTTCGAATCGCGGTTGGCGCGCGCCCTCGCGGAGCGACGCGTGGCGCGCGACGCGCGCGCGTGCGCGTGCGCGCCCAGCCGAGCCCTAGGCCGTATGCCGTCTGCCGTCGGCCGTCGGCCGTCGGCCGTCGGCCGTCGGCCGTCGGCCGTCGGCCGTCGGCCGCCGCCGCCGCCGTAGCGGCGGCGAGCGCTCGCCTTTTGCGCGACGCGCAGTGTGGACGCGCGCCGCCCAGCGCCGGACGTGCCGGAGCCGGTCCGGCGCGCGCGCGGGCGGCCAGCGCCTGTAAACAGACAGCTGCCGCCCACACGTTCAAAGGTGTAGCCGTCCTCCCATCCCTCCCTTGAATTTCTGTTATTTCTTACCACCCAAGACAGCTTGGAGAGCTCCCGGTAACGCTACATTTCGTAACGATGGTCGCTAAACGACAGCTATTGGCCATCTGCCTCCTGCAGCCTCTGTTGGGGCGGAATGCGCGGGGTTTTCGGCGCGATGCCTCCGGCTAGTACACGGTACTGCTCTGCCGCAAACTCTCCTGCGCTCGCGTGACGTGTGGGGCGCACGCACTGCGCTCGAAAGTCGCGATTTGGCAATAGGCGCTCGAGCCGGCGCGCAGTGGAGGGGGCGCCGCGCAGGGGGACCGGGGGGGTGCGAGAGGGGGCGTGGGTCGGGCGCGCACCGGCCGGCTCCGGGAGCGGCCGTCACGTCGAAGAGGGGACCTGGTGCTGCTCGAATGACGACGCATGCCGCTCTGCTGCGCCGCCGATAGCCCCTCTTCCGAGCCGGCGCGTGGCGGCGAGCCGCGGCCAGTATCGCTGGTGCGGTGGAGGCGGCAGCTTGCATCGGCCGGCAGCGGGTGCGGCCATCACGTCGATGAGGGGGGGTTGTCGGCGACTCGTGTGGCTCGAGGCCTACGCTGCGCCGCCCAAGCCCTACTGCCGATCCAGCGCCTGGCGTTTGGGGCGAGCCGCGGTCGTCGTCGCTGATGGTATATGGCGGCGGCGGCGGCGGCTCGCCCTTCCCTCCGGCCGCAATTCCGATCCCGCCGCGCTCGCGGGAGGTGGCGCGCCCACCGCGGCACGGCCGTGGCTGCGCATACACCTTATGCCCTTTCTCCTCAACGGCTATCCGTGCTTGCTGTGCCCCTGCGTGGTGTGTTTCAAGTTCTTACAACCCAAGGTGATAGAGGGCAAAAAGATCGATTGCGCTCTTGCCGATCCGCACCTACCTAGGCTCTTGGGTGGCGCGCCCCAGCCAGCTCTTCACAACGAACCTGGTTTGCCTACAACTGTACGACTGTGCCGGCGCTTGACAGCTGCTGCAGCAGCTCGTAGAGCCTCCGCGGCTTCCTCCTCGGCCACCGCGATGCTCCTCCTCTTCGTCACGGCCTCACCGGCCCTGCGAGCTGTGCCGACCAGGGCCGTTCCCGCCGCCGCCGCCGTCGCGCGCGCCTCACGCCGCCGCGCGTGCCTCGTCTGTGCCGCGGCTCCCGGCGGCGAGAGGCAGCAGCGTCAGCGTCCAAAGGCCAAGCAGAGCCTCGGGCAGAACTTTCTGGTGGACGACGCCCTCGCCGAGCGGATGGCGGCGTCGCTCCGCCGCGGCGATGGCGACGGCGACGGGCGAAGGGTGGTCGAGCTCGGTCCGGGGCAGGGCGCGCTGACGGCGCTATTGCTGCAGTCTCACCCAGAGATGCTCGCCGTGGAGATTGATCAGCGGATGGTGGAGATCCTCCGCGCCGACCTGCCCGCGCTCGAGCTGCGACACGCCGACCTGTGAGTCGCGCCTCTGCGCCACCGTCCTCTCGCGAGCCCCGCCGCCAATCCCCGCCCGCCTTGCGCAGGCTCGGGCTCGACCTGGCGGCTCTCGCGGCGGAGAGGGGAGGGCCCCTCTCGGTGCTGACCAACACCCCCTTCTACCTGACGAGCCAGCTCCTCTTCAAGCTGCTCGGCTCGCTCGAGCAGATCGACGAGGTCGTCCTCTCCATGCAGGCCGAGGTCGCCGACAAGCTGCTCGCGCCGCCGCGTTGCAAGGACTACGGCATCCTCTCGGTGATGACGCAGCTCTTCGGACAGCCGGAGCGGCTCTTCGAGATCCCGCCCCACGCCTTCAGGCGAGCAGCGCACCGCACCCCCTCCCTCCCCGCACGCTCCCGCGACACCGCGAGCGCGGCGTCACCGAATAGGCCCGAGCCAAAGTGCAGCGCAGCGGTGCTGCGGCTGCGGCCAGTCGGGGCGCCGCCCGGCTCGGCGCTGCCCCTGTCGGCGGCGCAGCGCTCTCAGCTGCTCGGGCTGCTCAAGCTCGCCTTCGAGCAGAGGTTAGGGTTAGGGTTAGGGTTAGGGTTAGGGTTAGCGGGCTGCTCAAGCTCGCCTTCGAGCAGAGGCGCCGCACGAGAGACATCGCACGAGAGACATGCGGTCCCGCCCTCCCCTCCCCTCCGCCCGCCTGCGGCCCTTAGCCTTGAGAGAGAGGTGTCCCTCCCTTGGCCAGGCGAAAGATGCTCCGCGTCACCCTCAAGCCGCTGCTGGCCGCCGCCAAAGAGCCGCCGCCCGAGGAGATGCTGCGCCTGAGGCCGGAGCAACTCGAGCCGGCGCAGTTTGTGCAGCTGGCAGCGCAACGGCTTGCCCTCGCGATGGCCCCTGTGACAGCGCCTCTTCACGCTTGCTGCGGGGAACGCGTGTAGGCAGCGATGCTCTTTGGTGACGATGCCGAGGCGGACGCCGCCGCCGCCCTCGTCGCTGCGCACGTCTCCGAGAGCTGGACGCCGTGGAAGGCGGGCTGGAAGTGAGAGAGGGGCGGCGCCGTACTCGCAACCCGATCGTTTTCCCTCATTATAATACATGATCTTCCCACAGCCATAAAGGGTGTGGATGCTGGGTTGACGGAAATCGAGGGACGCGACCCACTTCGCCACAGACGGTCCCGCGCCTCGCCGCTATGACGGCCGCACAACCGCAGCTCGTGTGCGTGCGGCCGTCTTTGTCCGGAGTGAAAAGTCCAACGCGCTCGTCGGTGGCGGCTTCCCTCAACCTGCGCCGCGCTCGGCGAACCTCGACAGCGCTTTCGGTGGCATGCAGCTCTTTGCGACTGAAGTCTGGAGAGCAGCTCCTCTGCTGCTCACACACTCTGCACAGTTGACACAGCCTACTGTGCGGCTGCCACAGCTGTGACAGCGATGGGCTCGCCCTCACTGGCCCTCAGTCACTTGTGCTGCGGCTTGTGTGAGCGACACTGCTCGGCGACTGCCGGCACACTGTGAGACCATGGGTGTGAGGTAAAACCGCGCCACCAGCGCTTGGTCACATCGGCCCCGAGGTCAGATCCATCTACTCTGTTGATGACAAGACTTGTCTACCGGCTGGAGCCGAGCAGGAGGGCCCGGCTCACAACCCCTTGGTCAACTCACCCTCCACACAGTCACACCCCGTAACACACAAGAGACATATATCCGATTTTTAAATATATCCGGCCCTGTGGCGCGCGCGGCCGCCGTGCGGGCCTGCGCGCACGCGACAGGGATACGCACCGTGCGCACGGACGGAGCTCCCCTCTCATTGCGCTCGGCACGCGACAGACACGTTGGAGACGTATATCCGCAGCATCCGCTTACTCGTCGTCGTCGACAAACTCCTCGACGAGTCGCTCCTTGAGCAGCACTCGGATCTCCGTCACCTGCTCACAGTCGCGCGGTGAGGCGACACGGACTCGCTCTAGCACATCCGACGACCCCTCCTCCGCCTCGTCGCCCCACAACGTGTCTCGCAGCAGAGAGCACTCGACTCGCATCTGAACCTGCCGCCGCGGGGTGCCGACGCAGGGTCGGGAGAGTCGCGAAGAGGGGGTAGCCTCGGCTGCGTGGCGCCCGAGACGGGCGGGGGTGTCGCCGCCGCACTCGGCCACATACACCCCGCGTGTCTGCATGCTAGCGCCGCGAGCCATCTCGAGCGCGCCGCGCAGCACGCCGCAGAGCAGGCCGGAGTACTCGAGCTTGGAGCACTCCTCTGGCAGCTCGACGAACCTACTCGCGGCACGCCGGGCTGAGATGCGGCACCGCTCGGCGGCGGCGCCCCGGCTCCGCGGCACTCGGCGAGCGGGTTCTCGCTCAGCAGCAGCCGGAACTCGGACGAGGTTGCAGCCGCAACCTGCCGGGGACGGAGAGGGGGTGGGGCAGCGGCTCGGGGAAGGGAGCGAGCGGGCGGCCGCCGCCTCCACGTTGACGCCAAGGAACATCTTGAAGCCGACCTTGGCCACCACTTCGGCCGTCTCGGAAAAGGAGGCGCACTGCGCCAGCGACGCCTGGGGCGGGGAGGCGGCCGCAGCTCGGTCGGCGAGGCGACCATCACCAGCGAGCCTCTCGCTGGGCGGGCGGCCACCTTAGCGAGAAGCTCATCCACCATCCGCACGCCCATGTTGTATCCCATCTTTTCGAGCTGCACCTGCCACGTGGGCAGGGACGCGTTGTCGTGGCGTGTCTCACGCTCAGCGGGCGCGCGGCAGCGATGCTGGCACATTCGCTGCCGCCACGTCCTCATAGTCCTTGAGCAGCTGCGGAGCACCAGCGCGGTCGCGGGTCACGTGAGGGTGGATGAGCGGGCATGAGCGGCGCGCTGCCAGCGGGCGGGCAGGGGCGGGCCTGCGTGACCACCGCGCCATAGGTGAGAGAGAAGAGCTCGGCGGAGACCTTGTCAACCTTGGAGAAGGTGGCGTCGCCGAGGCGCCGCAGGGCAACCTTCTTGCGCTCCGCCTCCGACGCCATGTGTGTTATTTTCGTGCCTGCTACATGCGGGATGCCCCTCGTCGGTGAGCTTGCGGGAGGAGGTGCGAAGCGAGGGCATCAGTGGCGCAGCCGGCGTCCAGCGATCGGTGCTGGACGCGAGTGCACCGAGCGCCGGGCTTTGAGCGGGTGCACACTCTTGTCAGGCCCGCTCACACCGCGCTCGGAGGAGGCGGAGAGAAGCGTCGTGTGATCGCGGGGTGAGGCAGGGGCGGTTGTGGTGGAGCGCGGGCCTCGCAGCGGGCCCTGCTGGCGATACTCGAGTAGAGAGCTGGGTTCCAACTTTTGCCGGGTAAGGTACCGCACAGCAGGGTATGGAGGGTATGGCAGTTGCGACGGCGCTTTCACACACACACACACACACACAGAGTTGCTTGGGAATATACGAATATACGACAACATCAACCAGAGAGTCTTCTCTCGTGTATAGAGGACCCACACAGAGGTTTGCGCCGTGTCCCACTCCCAGCCCGCCCTCCACTTTTTTAACTTTTAGCCGCCAAAACGGAAGGACTCCCCGTCAAAACGCCTCTGCTTTACCAAGTACAATGCTCCCACACACACCTGTCACACTCTCACACAGACAAACCCAACCGTACGAAAAGTAGATCCTGGGCCGGACAGTCATATCTCGATCTCCCGCAGCACCGGCTTGCGGGTGTGCCGCATCGTCGAGCCGAGCTCGCTCGGCTTGAAGGGTGCCTAGACAGCAAATCGGGAGCGGTGAGGGGCGGTCATTGAATGTGCGGTGGCGCGAGCTTCCCCCGCGAGGCGCGCCAAGACGCCGTAAGGCTTTGGCAGTCCGATCGCGTCGTCCGGCACGTAGGCGTTCGGCCGAGGCACCGCGGTCGACGGCGCGCCGAAGGGCGGCGGCTCCTCCTGCTGCTGCGCGCTCCTCTTGAGCGCCTCCGCCCTCCTCCTCCGCATGTCAGCCTCGTGCCGCAGCCACTCGCGCTCCACCTCATCCGACGGCGGCAGCCCCGCCTGCACGTTGGCCTCCTGCTCCCGCAGCGCCGCCTCGCGCTGCTGGTTCTCGTGCGCCAGCTTCATCGCTGTCGCCTGGTACATCGACAGCTCCGAGACGGTCGCCATCATGCGGCGGGTCGTCCCCTTGATCTTGCCCTGGAACTCGTTCACGCGCTTTGACAGCTCGAGCGCCTCCTCGCGCCCCTCGTCGGCTCGCGCCTTGAGCTTGAGCGACAGGTTCGTCACCTCCTCGAGGACGAGCTCCTTCTCCAGAAGTTGCTCCTTCTTGTCGTTCAGCCGCTCCTCGAGCACGTGCAGCTTGGCGACGAGCTCCTCCGGCTCCGGATCCGTGCCCTCGAGCTTGCGCCAGCGGCCGCTGTTGTCCGGCGCCTCGAGGTCGGAGGATAGCCTCTGCGCCTCTTGTCGCGCCTCCTCGAGCTGCGCCTTGAGCAGCGCCACCTCCTCCTCGAGCTGTGGGATCCGTGGCAGCCTTCGGCGCGCCGCCTCCACGTTGCGGGCGAGCTCCGCCACCTGCAGCTCTGCGGCGCGAATCTCCTCCTCGCGCTTCCGGATCTCGGCCTCGCCCGCCTTGAGGGCCGACTGCTGCAGGTTGGACTTCTCGTATAAGATGCAGAGCTCGTCGTTGCGGTCGATGAGCTGTAGTCCGGTGTAGTTGCGCTCCTCGACGGCCACCTCATATTGCCGCTTCAGCTTGACCATCTCGCGCTCGATGCCGCTGACGACCGCGTTGAGGTTCTCCGCCTCTGCCGCGAGCTGCCCCACCTCCTTCTCCTTCTCTCGGACGCAGGTCTGCAGGCGGTTCGTCTCCGCCCGCAGCTGGTCGCGCGCGTTGAAGGAGCCGGTGTGCTCGATCCGCTCCTTGTGCAGCGCGCGGTCCTTCTGCGCCGACTCGGCGCGCAGGATCTCCACCTCGTTCTGCAGGATCTTCATCTTCTCCTTCATCTCGGCGAGCGCCTGCGCCGACGTCTGGATCTTGGTGACGTACTTGTTGCGCTCGATTTTGACCGCGTCATACAGCTTCGAAAAGTCCTTGAGCCGCGTCGCCGAGTCGACCACCCGCTTGGTCAGGTCCATGATGACCAGCTCCTTCACCTTGAGCTCCTCGTGCACATCCTTTGCCGACTGCATCACCTTGGCCGCCTCGCGCGCCGCAGCCTCGCGCTCAGCCGAGAGCCGCGCGAGCACCTTTCGGTTGTCGTGCTCCTCCTTGGTCACCTCGGCGAGGTCCGCCTCCAGCGCCTTGACGTCCTCCATCAGCTGCACCAGCCACTCCTTCTTCTCCTCCTCGGCCGTCTCCTGTTTGAGCAGGTTCGAGATGTGCACGTCGACGTCGCGCCGGATCTCCTCCGCGGCTTCGTCGTTCTTCGCCTTCGCGTCCCGCAGTGCGGCTACCTGCCGCACGACCTCGTCGAGCTGCCGCTGCAGGAAGGGGTGCTGCGACAACGAGTTGTTGAGTGCCAGCTCGACCTTTTTACACCGTCGGAGCGCCTGGTTGTACTCCCGCACCTTGCGGTTCAGCGCGTCCGCTTCCCGCCGCGCGTCGTGGCTCACGTCCTTGACCTCCATCGCAAGCCGGGTGCGCTCGGTCGCCGCGTGCACCGCTTCCTCCTTGAGGAGGTCTAGCTGCTTGAGCATCTCGTCGCGAGTGCGCTCCTTCTGCTCAATCATGGCGTGGTGCCGCTCCACCGCCATCTCCAGCCCCATCCTGCCCTCCTCGAGCTCCTTCCGCCGCTTCACTTGGTGCGCCAGCTCCCCATCGAGCCCACGCAGCGTGTCCAGCTGCTTGGCGCTCTCCGCCTCGAGCGCCGCCAGCGCACCCGCCACGGCGTCCGCCTGCTTTTTCACCTTGTCCGGCTCCGACTTGACCTTGACAAGCTGCACCGCAAGCTGCGCGCGCCGCGCCTCTACGTCCGTCCGCGCCTGCCGAAGCTCGTCGTATCGGCTCTGCACCTGTAGGGCAGCAGCGTGCTTTGAAGTGAGCGCCCGAGGAGCAGGTAGACACGTTGGATCGGGAGAGCACGCAGTAAACAATGGGCATCTCTCGCTTGCCACCGCACCTCATTGCGGTCTCGCTGAACCTTTGCGAGCGATGCCTTGGACTTTGCAAGCTCAGCGCGCGCCTCGTCGACCGCCGCCTCAAGTGCCTCGATCTGCGGCGTCAGCTCAGCCGCCTGCCGCGCGGCGACGCTCGCGATGTCCCCCTCGAGATCCTGGTGCACCTTTTGCAGCTCCTCGAGCTCCTGCTCGGTCAGCCCCACCCGTTCCTCCCTGACCGCAAGCTCGGCCTCCCCTTTGGCGACCTCGGCACGCAGCGCGGCTGTAGTCTCGGAGCCCTCCTCCGCCTTGCGGGACACCTCGTCCAGATTGCGGCGCTCCTCTGCCAGTTCGGCATTGAGCTGCTTTGCCTTTGCAAGCAGCGTGCGCTGTGGGGCCGGAGGTGGAGGGCAGTAAGTTCTGCGGCGTTGGCAGCCAATGCAGTTGCGTAGATGCGCAGCGGTGCGTGCTGAAGATTCCCGGGCGAGCGGGTCAGATGGGTGCGCAGGCAGGCGAGGCGGGGCGGCTCAAGCGATGGCACCTCGTTGTCGTATGTCTGAAGGACGGCAGCGTGGAGCTTGGCGAACTTGGACTTGTACAGCTGGAGCTCCGCCTGTGTGAGCTTGCCCTCTGAAAGCAGCGCATCGAGTGTCGCATACGCCGACGAGGCGGAGAGGTCGTCCTGCGCGGACGCCGCTTCCGCCATACTCGGGACGTAACGCCTCCTTTCGTTCACGGCACGGACGAGCATTTTCAGTGTATAAGATAGTGCTGGGGGGGGCGACAGGGGGGACGTGGCTCTGAGTGATGTGTACGCCCACTCAGGGTGTGTGGCAGCCAGCTGGCTGTGTGTCTTGTGAGCCTGTTTGTGTCTGTGTGTCGCTCGAGCGTGTCGTCATCATCTGTCTCGCGTCCACCCCCATACCGCGCTGGTGTCCAGTCCGAGCCTGGCTGTTCTTCACCTTCCTACCTAACCTAACCTAACCTGCAGGAGTGGGGGGTATGGTCCCTCGGCCCCGCCGACTACTGCCTCCGAGCCCGCAGCGCCGTGCGGGTGCCGCGCCCGCGCCCGCCGCTCGCCCCTGCGCCCTGGCGATTGCCAACTTCGTTCGCCGCCGCCGCGCTCACGCGCTCTAGTCTCTTGAGCACTTGAGCACTGGATAGGGTCGATTCCGCGTGGTACGGGTGAACTGCTGAGTGCTGACAGGGTTTGCGATGAGGAGCGATCCGAACGTGGTATGTATTCGATTTTAGAGGGTGGGTGTGTATGAATGGGTTACTGCTAATCGTCAAAAGAGTTTTGTGTTTAGGTATGTTGTTGGCAAATCAAGACACAGAGCTCACGCAAGATCACAGCGGGAGGAAAGCGGCGAGTCGCAATTCCAGGGGTCGTTGTGGCGGGCCACCCTGTCCAGAAAGGCATGGATGCCAATCTGGGGTCTCTCGACCGAGTCTATGACGAGCCCTGGCCGCTCCCGGTGGTGGCAAGGTTAAGCAAGTGATGCGTGTATGAGATTTTCCGTAATTTTTTTGGAGTTTGCTTTTTCGGCCGAGATCTTCTTCGGAACGTGTCACTCTTCAAGGTAGAACACTGATCCACTGTCATCCGCTGGACCCCCCCTGCGTAGTGCGTGCGAGGCGGTTTATAAGGGTGTGTGTGGATCGAGGGGTCCCGTACCATGCGGAATCGACCCTATCCAGTGCTCAAGTGCTCAAGTGTGTGTGGACCGTGAGTTGACGGAAATCGAGGGACGCGACCCACTTCGGCACAAACGGTCCCGCGCCTCGCCGCTATGACGGGGACACACCCCGCACCGTCCGCTGTGTCCCCGTCTTTGTTCTGAGTGAAAAGTCCAACGCGCTCGTCGGTGACGGTGTCCCCCAACCTCCGCCGCGCTCGGCGAACCTCGACAGCGCTTTCGGTGGCATGCACCTCTTTGCGACTGAAGCCTGGAGAGCAGCTCCTCTGCTGCTCACACGGTCTGCACAGTTAGTACAGCCCACTGTGCGGCTGCCACAGCTGTGACAGCGATGGGCTCGCCCTCACTGGCCCTCAGTCACTTGTGCTGCGGCTTGTGTGAGCGACACACACTGCTCGGCGACTGCCGGCACACTGTGAGACCATGGGTGTGAGGTAAAACCGCGCCACCAGCGCTTGGTCACATCGGCCCCGAGGTCAGATCCATCTACTCTGTTGATGACAAGACTTGTCTACTGGCTGGAGGTGGAGCCGAGCAGGAGGGCCCAGCGCACAACCCCTGGTCAACTCACGGTCCACACCCCGTAATAAACGTGGGTCGTGGCAGCGTTCTACAAAACTTTCTGAAAAAACAGCTTGGTTAACCGCATGCGGCATGGGGTTGTACGGCTGACGTATGGCGACCGTGTGGTCCCGCGCTCCACTGCCGAATACTGACGTACCGGATCCGCGGCCGGGGGCGGAGGCGGCCGAGGCGGCTCGTGGCAGCCCTGTCACGTCAGTTTCGAGTTCCTCCGCGGGTGGCCTCTTCAGGCAAGCCAGCCGTCCCGGTTGTAGGCTCGACCCTCCGACGTGTAGTACACAGGCAAGGGCTTGGCCGGCGCCGCCTTGCCCGCGCCACCGCTCGACGCCGCCACCACCGGCGCAGCGGGTGGCGGCGCGGCGGGCGGCGGCGCGGCGGGCGGCGCGGCCGAGCCTGCCTCGTCCGGTGAGTGCTTTCTCCACGCCTGTTCACAAGTCGAGGCGTGAGGAGACGCTGCTCGCGGCCTCGGCCGGGTTGCCCCCTCCTCGCCTCTGCTAGCGACTGGGCCTTCTTTCCCTCGGGGCCAGAGTAGATTCGGTACGGCCGTCCGCTCGGGCCGCACCGCTCCTCGCACGTCCAGCCGGGCGGCGCCTAGCGACAGCCGCACCCGTGTGAGCTGC